>NC_043701.1:17001089-17003767 GCF_006229205.1 Suricata suricatta
CAATGGTATGCTGGTAAATGTCAAACAATTGACACTGATTTGTAGTATTTGCCAATTTCTGTGGTGTAAATAATCTCATCATGGCTGGTTTCTAGGCTTCAGGTTGGTATTAACTTGCTCACCAAATTCCTGAAAATTTAACATTCCGCTCTCATGAGCCGCTATGAGTTGGCTCCAGCACACCATTGTGAACAAGCCTCCTTGTCCATTATTCTGAGAGAAGCAGGATTTATGCTCTCAGGGGCAGAGATGCCCACTCATTTTCCTGGCTCCGTGCCTGGCTATTGGGAAATGTCAGTGTAGACATCAGACAATTGTTGAAGATTGGCACTGAAGTGTGTGGTCAAACACTGAGACTAGGAATGCTTCCTGTTTATCAGGATGTCTGACAACTCTCCCAGGGCCTTCTGCCAGAAAGTCGTCATTCTTTTATGTTTGTAGAGGGCACACAATGACTCTCAGAAATTGGATTGCCAATAAGAATTGTTCTGAGTAGAGAAATGGAGTCTTTTTCTATGTGCCAGATGGAAGGAAGTTTGGGAGTGAAGTAGGGTTCCATGTGATGATCAGTAGAGTCTCTCTTGTTTGGTCTTATGCTCTTTAACTGAAATCAACTTTTAATTGTTGGCTGGTGTCTCTTTCCTACAGGTACGCATTCATCTTGTTACTACTTCAGGGGGCTAGGACTCTAATTTTTCTGCCTTTGTTTAAAAAATTTGTTCCTGGGACATGCTCCGAGAAGGACTCCTATTTTATTCACAGTTAACTGTAATTGAAGGCACAATGGGAGGTGATACATTCAGTCCTGCAGCAGTCAGTGAGTTATACTGAGAGCAATCTTGTCCCCTGGCCATTGACGATGTGCTGTCTAACTGTAAGAACTGGATGGAGCTCCTGAGTGACTCAGTTGGTTAAGCGTCCAACTTTGGCTCAGGTCATGATCTCATGGTTCATGAGTTGGAGCCCCATGTTGGGCTTTCTGTTGTCAGCGCAGAGCCCACTTTGGATCCTTTGTCCCCCCCCTCTCTCTACCTTTCCCCCACTTGCACTCTCTCACTTTCCTCTCAAAAAAAAAAAAAAACTGTAAGAACTTGAAGTGGAAAGGGTGTTTTGTACATTTTCTGTCTCCTCAGCAGTACATCAGCGTCAGGTGGGGCCTAGTCCTTAGTGAAGTTGAAGCATCCATAGACTCAGAATTTAGCAGACCTGTCATGTCAAGATAGAGCTGTTTCCATAAGCACTAACTATTTTGGTGAAGACTGGGCAGAAAGTTTGGTATAATATGTTGCTTGTAGTTCTCTGACCCCTTTGCAGAACAGCATGGAAAAGCCATTAACGTTCATGGTTACTGAAAACTAAGCAGGTGAATTATAGGTCCAAATCAAGGAGTCAAGAAACAGGAACACTTACCAAATGCAAGAAAACCTTGATATAACCTCAACCATCCATGTCATATATGAACGTTATGACTCCAAGAAGATATGGGAAGACTAGGTAAACTAATTCAATGAACCCCATCTTGCTAATGCACAAACATACACATTCCCCAAGTAGAAACAAACATCATTTCTTTTCTGGAGTATGGAAGAGGACTCCAGGAATAATCTGTGCAGGAAAGACAGCACATTAATGAGGATTTGCCTGAAAGATGGAGATAAAAAATTAGGTAGCATGTGAAGAAGTGTTTTAGCGAGAAGGGGAGCCTACAAACTGGTGTCTATGTTAGGATTATAATTATTGTAAATAATTGTACATAAGGATAAACTTTGGAAGGGGATACAGAGAAATGGAAATGAAGGTAGGCTGATGAGTAAATATTTTACAAATTTTCCTGATTTTGTAATGTTGCTTGAATATATTTAAATCTTTTGTGAAAAGGGTTTTCCATCTTCACAGAGAACAAAATTCTCTGGAATTTCCCTTGAGAAATTGAAATCAGTTATAAGGAAGAATTTCTTTATGGGAAGCATAGCCCCTGGGAGGTACTTAGGGCAGAGCTGAGAATGGATCCCTCTTTCACCCTATGGAGAGCAGTGATGGCCCCTGCATGAGTGAGGGTTCTCACGCTGGTCCCGACACACAGCGTTCGCTGAGATGCAAACGTGACCCGGTGAACTGTTGGCAGAGCTATGGACAGGCCAACTTATGAGGCAGGACAAGACCAATTTTGATGACTGCTTCAGATCTCGAGATGCTTTCCCCTCCCCCTCCCCATCACCCACCTGGGTCCTCTTGGCAGTCACCGTGGTTAGGAACCAGATTACTTAATTTCTGTCCAGGGGTCAGTCCAGCTGGAGAACGGTGCAGTCATAAACATCTTAAACAACCTAAAAGAATACGTTATGGGCGTGGAGAGGGGTAGTAGGAGCAGCTTTCTAAAGTAGAAAAGGCTTTTCTTGCCACCATGGGCTCTCCACCTCTCCCAAGGCCACTCTTCTGCTCTCCAATGGAAACTCCCTTTGTTCCCCCCCAGTTAGGTAAGTGATTTTCTTGTTCTTGTTTTGGAACTCGGGTACTACTGTGGACGTATCTGGTTAGAAAGATGTGACTTTCCTAGAACGTAAAGTCCTGAAATTAAAGGGCTCTCCTCTTCCTGTAAGGCGTATTTGTATAGCAGGAAGTGCACACTGAGCTTAGGATGTGGACAGGCTCTATTTGAAGATGGGCCTAACCACTTG
>NC_043701.1:17003867-17009419 GCF_006229205.1 Suricata suricatta
AAGAGTGAAGCATCACGAGCACATGAGATTAAGTGAATATAATGGCTTCAACTTTCTCAATAAAAAAGGCCTAGATAGAAGTTTAGATGTTTTCTTAAGTTTTATTTATTTACCTTTAGAGAAAGAGAGAGAGGGGGCAGGGGAGTGGGCAGGGGAGTGGCAGAGAGAGAGAGAGAGAGAGAGGGAGAGAATCCCAAACAGGCTTCACGCTGTCAGCACAGAGCCTCCACGCAGGGCTCAAACTCATGAACCATGATATCATGACCCGGGCCAAAATCAAGGGTCAGATGCTTCACCAGCTGAGCCACCCAGGGGTCCCGGTTTAGATTTTTTTTTTAACACAAGCAGCAGCATAAAAAGATGGGAGCTGAGGTCATAAACTAGCAGCCTGTGTATCATGTTCTGAAGCTAGTGGGCCGGAGGCAGGGAGGCCTGATGAGGCTGTTTAGCACCAGCACGAACAGACGTAAATAAGAACCAAAGTGACTCCTGGTGTTGTGTGCACGGCAGAGTGCAGCACACGTCACATTATTCCATGGAAACACGTATACTACAGTATCATGAAGACTCAAAATTCATACAAGACACAAAATCACTCTTGCCTTGATGCCCTGCCCTATTATGCCTTTGGCCTTATTCAAATGTCTCAGAGTAGGGGTGTATACAGAAAAAGGGTTAACATACCAGGCCTGAAACTGCTACCCTTTGAAAGGTCTGCTTGCAAGTTTGGCACCTGGGAACTAGACCCTCAGAAGTTTCCCTGAATGATAAGGGAGGTTTACAGGGCCTGGACTCTTTGTTCGAACACCATGGTTTATGGAAGCCTTGAATCTGAGTATCAGCTATGCAATCCATACACAATGGCTACACGACCAGCTCCTAATAAAAAGCTCTAGCCTTGAGTCTCCAAAAGAATTGCCTAGGCAGGAACATCACACATGCTGCTGCCTTTCACTGATGGGAAAGAGTGAGCATTTTTCAACCCCTCATGGAAGGGATAGAGCATAAGAAAGTCTGGATGTGGATTCCTCTAGAGTCTGCCCATTTCTTTTCCCATATGATTAGCCATTCACCATTATTACATTAGTGCTTTGTCTTAGCAATGAATGCAATTATCTGCTGAGTCGAGTGTGTCCCTGTTGCTGATCATAGAGGACCTTGGGGACTCTTGACACATGGTCTATACCTGCCACCCGCTTTGTTGTCCCTTCCCATTTACCCTGCCACCAAGTGGAATCCAGCTTCTATCTACACCACCTCACTGAATCAGTGCTTACTCTGCATATCGCCATTAAACAACCCTATGGGATTTGTGAGAGCCCGGATGCCACAGACACATCAGGAACGTCAGTATGGCTGGTGCCAACAAGGCTTTCCAACCTTCTGAATAATGTACTTTCATGTAGATTCAAAATGTGTCTCAAGAAGTTTCTTGAAAAACCCAGATGGCTTTTATTATCTGTCCCATTACCTAAAGGCTAAAGTGTAGCTTGCATGACCTCAATGAATGCTGAGAAACAGAGTCAATCCTAGAGCAGGAGTCAGCAAGCCATGGCCTAGAAGTCACATTCAGCCCAATGCTTGCCAATAAAGTTTTATTTGAACACAGCCATACCCACTTGTTTACCGAGTGTCAACAGCTGCTTCAGCACTGTTGGAGCTGGTGGAGTCATTTCAAGGGGAACCCAATTGCTAAAGAAAGCCTAAAATATTTACTACCTGGACCTTTATGAAAACTACTTGCTAACTTATGCCTTAAATGAATAAATTTCTGCAGAAAGAAGAGAGAAAAAGAGAAACTAAAGACAAATTTCTCCCATTCATACATTTATGTCAGCCTGGATTTTTAACCTTGTTACATTTTTGTGATATATTTGAATCACAAAATGTGACCTTAAGCAAGAGAGGAGGTCACAGAGATTGAGAGAAGCCACTTCCTTTGCTTGCAGGAAAGGTCTTGCTCCAATAAGTATGAACTGCTGCATTATTGTTTTTCTTTTACTACATGCATTTATTGGTTTATTTATTTATTTCTTATATTCAAATGTTTTTTTCAATATATTTATTTTGAGAGAGTGAGAGAGAACAAGTGAGCAGGGGAAGGGCAGGGAGAGAGAGAGAGAATCCCAAGCAGGCTCCATTCTGTCAGCGCAGAGCCTGACACGGGGCTCGATCTCATGACCTAAGCCAAAATCAAGGATCAGATGCTTAACTGCCTAATCCACCCAGGTGCCCCTGCAAGTACTTATTGTTCAGGTTTTCAACAATTTTGATTTTATTCAAGTTTTAGAAATATACTTGAACATTTTATAACTTAATAAAAAATAACAAATTCTCTATATCACTCTTAATTATTTTTAAAGTTTTAAATTCCAGTTAGTTAACATACAGTGAAATACTATATTCAGATGTACAATATAGTGATTCAACACTTCCATACATCACCCAGTATCACAACAGGTGTTCTCCTTAATTCCCATCATCTATTTACTCATCCTCCCTCCTCTCTGGTAGCCATCAGTTTGTTCTCTATAGTTAAGAATCTCTTTTTTGATTTGTCTTTTTTCCCCCTTTGCTCAATTGTTTTGTTTTTTAAATTCCTATATGAGTGAAATCATATGATATTTGTCTTTCTTTGACTTATTTCACTTAGCATTATACTCCCTAGCACCATCCATGTCATTGCAAATGGCAAGATTTCGTTCCTTTTTATGGCTGAATATTCCACTGCATGTATATATCGCTTCTTTGTCTATTCATCAATTGATGGATACTTGGGCTGCTTCCATGATTTGGCTACTGCAAATAATGCTGCTATAAACATCGGTGTGCATGTATCCCTTTGAATTGGTGTTTTCGTATTCCTTGGGTAAATACCCAGTAGCATGGTTGCTGGAGACACGTTTTAGATTTATCCATTCCATAAATGTCTACAGAGCAGCAACACATGGTTTGCAAATAAGATGCATTTCAAAAATATCTGAGTATATCCAATTCAGTTTTTAATTTGTGTCCTATTTAAGAATCTTTGTCAACTATAAAGTTGCTAAGATCTCATGTGTTTTCTGCAAGAAATTTCAGTTCCTCCTTTTGGGTTTCTGATACATGTCAAGTTACTATTTAGAGATTGTGTGCAGCACAAGTTAAGGTGCTTTTTGATTGGTTTTGGTTTCCTACGTACAGCTATCCAGTTTCTCCAGTACTATTTGTTGAAAAGATTATTCTTTCCCGATTGAATTGCCTTGACACTTTTGTTGAAGAGCAATTGACATAGAGATGAAGGTCTATTTCTGGACTCTTAATTGTGTTGCATTGATCTGTAGGTCTATGTTTATGGCAATACCACACTGTCTTTATTGCCATATCTTATCATCTTAAAGTCAGAGAGAGGAGTCCTCCAACTTTGTTCTTCTCTGTAAAAGTTGGTTTGATTATTCTATGTTCTTTGAATTTTTAAAATAAATTTTAGAATTGACTTGTCAATTTCTACCAAAAAAAGTTCTGCTAAGATTTTAATTAGGCTCTCTTTGATTTTTTTTAATGTTTATTTATTTTTAAAAAAGAGAGAGCTTGCAAGCAGGGGAGAGGCTGAGAGAGAGGGAGACACAGAATCTGAAGCAGGCTCCAGGCTCTGAGCTGTCAGCACAGAGTCCAATGTGGGGCTAGAACTCACAAGCCATGAGATCATGACCTGAGCCAAAGTTGAAGACATAACCAACTGAGCCATGAAGGGGCCCTTAATTAGGCTTGCTTTGATCTATAAATCAATTTCAGGAGAACTGATATCTTAACAATATTGGTTCTTCTAATTCATGAACATGACATATCTCTCCATTTATTTAGGGGTTCTTTAATTTTTTCCAGCTATGTTTTATAGTTTTCAGTGTATAGGTCTTTCATGCCTTTTGTCAATTTTGCTCCTAAATATTTCATATTTTTGAGGCCATTGTTAATAGTACTTTTCATTTCAATGTCTAACTGCTAGTGTATAGAAATACAACTACTTGTTACATTGATCTTGTATCCTGCAAATATAAGATATTAGTTCTAACAGTTTTGTAGATGCTTGAGGTTTCCTATATAAAAGCTCATGCTGTCTGTGAGTAAAGATAGTTTTACTTCACCTAATCTGCATGCCTTTTATTTCTTTTACTTGCCTTATTGTACCAATAAGACCCTCCACTACATTGTTGAGTAGGAATGGTGACAGCAAACATTCTTGCCTAGCTCCCTATCTTAAGGAGAAAACAAACATTCAGTCTTTCACTAGGAAGTATGATGTTAGCTATAGGTTTTTTGTACATTATAGGTTTTTAGTTAGGTTTAAGAAGTTTCTTTCTATTCCTGACTTGCTTATAATTTTTATTAAAAAAATTTTTTTAATGCTTATTTTTTGAGAGAGAGAGAGAGAGAGCACGAGTAGGGGAGGCTCAGAGAGAGTGGGAGACACAGAATCTGAAGCAGGATCCAGGCTCCGAGCTATCAGCACAGAGCCCGAGTGGTGCTCAAACCCATGAGCCAAGAGACCATGACCTAAGCCAAAGACAGATGCTCAACCAACTGAGCCACCCCAGTGCCCCTTTGAGTTTTTATTTTAATGAATATTGGTTTCATGGATCTATTATTTTATCCCTATGTATTTGCAATTTTCATTGGTAAACCACCATAAAATTTTTTCATTAGAAAGGAATTTCTGTTACTCATAAAAGGTACTTAATTTTCAATATTGTCAGTACTATTTACAGGGTCTAAGGATAGCAGAAGAGTCAAATGAGAATTTTAAATTGTAACTTAGCATTCATATATTTGATTTCATGCGACTGACTGCTGTTTTGTCAGGTTTGAGACGTAAGTATTTTTTAAAGCTTTGTATAGCATTCTGGTAAATAACGGTTTATTAAATACTAATTTAGATCCTTGAAAGAAAGGACTCTGATAGGAGAGAAATTAGAAATGAGCACAGTTGGATATACAGGGCTTATGAGTTATTGCCCACAGAACTGCTGGTCTTTAAGTTTCTGACTGTATGAGTGTCCAAGTGCATATCAAACACTACTTTCTCCCATTTCTTGCTAGTTCATAGAGAATTTAATTCTCAAAGCTCTACTATAGCTAAAAACTCACCTGGGTACGATTGATTCAGGCTTGCATATGATCCAAAGAACCTTGAATACCTTTTATAAATCTTTGAGATTACTTTTCATTGGAAGAGAGAGATTGTCTGGAGTCAAAAGTAAAACTAATTTAATCCTCGAAAAGTTTAAATTTATTCTATCATCTAAACAGCAAATCTAGATCTGGCAAGATGCCTCCTTATCTTGCTGGGGACTCAGTCGATAAAGATAAAATAAAAATGATTCATACTCATAAGTGTTCAGGAGCCTGCAGAGAGTTACCACCACAGCAAATAAACCAGAAGTCCATTTCCTGCCGCTAGGTTGTTAACTGAACACAAGACACGGTGGTCCCGCCATCACTTCTTTCCTCTCATCTACGTAACACCAGCCCTCTTCAAGGCTCGGCCTTCACTTGCCCAGGGAAGACAATGTAAG
>NC_043701.1:17009519-17013649 GCF_006229205.1 Suricata suricatta
TGTATGTCTACTTTACAGGTGAACTCACAGAGGTTAAACTTACAGACCTCGTGGATGGGTGACCGAGATCTGAGTAACACAAAGCCATCACTACACAGCTCCCTGGAATTCAAGAGAAGTGCATCTGCTCATAGGGCTAACAGAACAGGAGACATCTAATGGAGGACCAAGGGGAAAGGGAAAGAGAGTTGGGGAGAGAGAGGGATGTAAAACCTGAGAGACTATTGAATACTGAAAATGAACTGAGGGTTGAAGGGGAAGGGGGAGGGGGGAAAGAGGTGGTGGTGATGGAGGAGGGCACTTGTGGGGAAGAGCACTGGGTATTGTATGGAAACCAATTTGACAATAAACTATTTAAAAAAAAAAGAAAAAGAAAACCAACCATTCTGCATATTAAAGCAATACTAATCAAAATATTAAAAAAAAAAAGAGAAGTGCATCTGAAACCGTTTGTTCCATTTGATTCTTATGGTCAAACTTGAATGCTACATGCTGGAAACCACATACACAACTCTGTAATCTTGTAGCGCAGAAAAAAAAAAAGAGGTTCAAATAAAGGCCCCCCTTCCGCTTTAAATCTGTAAGGCACAATCACAAGTGGCTACAGAACCCGTAACAATTTGGCTTGGCAAGCTAAGAAGCCTCCAGTGGGTGAGCGCAGGAGGGGACCCACAGTCACATAGCACGCCCAGGTGCGTCTGCCCTGCGTGGGCACAATCAGGAATATCATCTCTCACTTCAAAAGCAGCCATGTTAAGTAAACAGACACACACAGAGAGACATTCACAGTCACGAACAATGCATCACTGTGGCTTGGTTTCCCAACCTGAATCTCATTTAGGTCCATAAAAAAAGATGCAGCTTCGCCATCTTTGCGGGGGAGGGTAAAGCTGGGAATCGGTGGTAATGTGCACAGAGAAACACAAGGAGCTGGAGAAGCCTGATCGGTAGCCAGGGAATGAAGAAAGGCAGAGGGGTGGCGGGGGGCCTCCCCCAGGAGGATCTGCAAACTGCTGGTTCATAGTGCACCTTGGAATAATTAGTAACCATGAAGTAGTAATCAGCTGATTCCAAACGCTGTGCTCATAAGGGGAAAAAAGGGCAATTTAGTAAGGTCATTGAATCTTCCTAATTTCTAGGGCAAAATTACATGACGCATCTATCTCCTTATGATCTTCCTTACAAGAAATTTCTTAAGATCTTAATTTTTTCTTTTATAGTTTGTCAAGTTGGTTTCCATATAACATCCAGTGCTCTTCCCCACAAGTGCCCTTCTCCATGACCATCATCCATTTTCCCCTCTCCCCCACCCCCATCAACTCTCAGTTTGTTCTCAGCATTTAAAAGTCTCTTATGGTTTGCCTCCCTCCCCTTCTTTAACTGTTTTTTCTCTTTCCCCTCCCCCATGGTCCTCTTAAGTTTCTCCTGTTCCGCATATGGTAAAAACATATGGTATCTGTCTTTCTCTGCCTGACTTATTTCACTTAGCATGACACCCTCGAGGTCCATCCACTTTCCTACAAATGGCCAGATTTCATTCTTTCTCATTGCCATGTAGTACTCCACTGTATATATAAACCACATCTTCTTGATCCATTCATCAGTTGATGGACATTTAGGCTCTTTCCATGGAAATCACATAAGATCTTAAACAGCAAGCTCATTTTTGAGGTACTTTCCAGCTCACCCCACAGAAGATAAAACATATTAAAAAAAGAAAAGCAAAAAGTCAGAGTTGGACTCAAAAATAAACAGCCTTGTGAAGCAGGTGCAAAGCAAAGTGATCAGGAATGGAGACAGAGTACAGGCTACTGAGCTCCAACACAGGCAGGAGAAGCAATGGTTTGGTCACCCTCAAGGACAGTGTGTTAGTCTCCTCGGGCTGCCATAACACAATGCCATAGACCAGGTGGCCTGAACAATGGAAACTTACAATTCTAGAGGCTGGAGGCCCCACATCAAGGTCCAACGGGGTTCCCTTTCTGGAGAGAGGTCTCCTCTGACTTGTGGATGGTCACCTTCTCACTATGTCCTCACATGGCCTTTCTGCACACTCACACACAGAGGGAGGGCAGGAGGGCATTTTCCTGGTGTCTCTTCTTAGAAGGGCCCCACTCACCACATCATTTAACCTACTTCCTTAGAGATGCTATCTCCAAATACAACCATGCTGGGCGTTAAGCTTCAAAATAGGAATTTTGAAGGGAGTACAAATATTCAGTCCTTAATAAGGGAATTGGCCTCAGACTGACTGTTGGAGGCCTCCATCGGGAGAGTACAGGGGGCCTGGGAAAGTGCATTTCTTGCCTCATGGAAAGCAGCTGAGAAGCAGACCGTGGGTGTGGGAGGAGCCTCGTGATCAGGAATTAAGCAACTAGTCTATATCTTCCCAGTATTTCCACAGAGAAGAAGCCCCCAAACACCATCATGAGACTTGATCCTGAACTAAGAGCCTGAGAAGCCAAATGGAAACATCTTCAAAAATTTTAAAACTCTAGATATGAAGGCAAAAAGATAGACACAAACCTCAACTGAAGGCGACCCTACAGGCATCATTAGTGAATATGTGTATTTAATGTCATCACTGCTGCTTCTAACTTTTTGAAATGGGTACGTAACTCGTTCACTTTCAGCCTTTTTAAATATGAGCATTTTGGTGCTACCAGTTTCCCTTTAAGCAAGACTAAAACTGCATCTACAAGTTTTGATATATCATATTTTCTTTATGATCCAGTCCAAAATATTTTTAATATTTTGTGATTTTTTCTTTGATGCATAAGCTATTTATGATAATATTTTTAAACATCCAAATATAAAGGATTTTTAGTCCTTTGTTGGTGGTGTTGAGTTTTCACTTAACAGGACTTGAAAGCACATTCTGTATGACCTCAATTAAAAAAAATTTAATGTTTATTTTTGGGAGACAGACAGATAATGAGCAGGGGAGGGGCAGAGAGAGATGGAGACACAGAATCCAAAGCAGGCTCTAGGCTCTGAGCTGTCAGCATAGAGCCAGACTCAGGGATCAAACTCACGAACCATGAGATTATGACCTGAGCCCAAGTTGGATGGATGCACAACCAACTGAGCCACCCAGGTGCCCCATGATCTTGACATTCATTTGTTTTTAAACATTTAGTTTTGGGATAGTGCAGATGGGAGAGGGGCAGGGAAAGAGGGACAGAGGATCTGAAGCAGTCTCTACTAACAGTCTGACAGCAGCAAGCTAGATGTGGGTCTCGAATTCATGAACCACAAGATCATGACCTGAGCCAAGTCAACCAACTGAGTCACCATGTGTCCCTCTCAATGTTTTTAAATGTGCTGAAATTTATTTTAAGGCCTGTGATAAAGCTCTTTTGTTTGAAAACTTAAAAGGCACTCTTATTCACAAATCAAAGTGATAATCAACAATGAAATTGTAAAATATTTTGACCCAAACTATAATGAAAATAATGCATATAAAATACTCTAGGTGCAGTTTAGATTGTACTTAGCAATTTAGAGCTTTAAAAAGAGTCCTCAAAATTAAAAATAAACAAGAAAAAGATTGAAAAGAAAATTTCAACTGGAAGAGCTAGAAAAGGAATGCCTAATTAAGACTTTAAAAAAATAGAATAAAATACAACAGAAACACATATACCTTGTAACTTTTGCTGCAGGATTGCCTATAAAAGCAGGGAAAAAAGCAACTTTCAATCACCAGACAATGGATTCAGCATTGGCAGCTGAAAAAAATTTTCCCTTTAGTTATAGAAGTTGTGGTACACACATTCACTGGAATATTATGCAATTATTATACATGTGTCTGTGACTAATTATGGACCTGGGGAAATGCCCAAAACACATCATTAAGTAGAAAAGTTTAGAAAGAAGTCAGTACTGTATTCATTCATTAAGGTTCTTCAGGTTGTAAAGAGGAATTGATTCTGGCTAGTACAAAAAAGAGAGAAGGAGAAAAAGAAAGAAAAGAAGGGAAGGAAAGAGCATGCCTTCACCAGAAAGAGGCTGGAAATTTTCATGGATTAAAGAATAAATCAACTAAGAATGGGGAAAGGGCAGAAGCCAGCATAGTTTCAGGGGTCTCAGTAGAAAAAAGAAATTCTAAAGAACATTGAGTTGGTCTAGAT
>NC_043701.1:17013749-17016409 GCF_006229205.1 Suricata suricatta
CCAACTCTACCCCAACCATATGTAGGTGATTTCCTGTACCTTTTGTGCCTAGAACAGTGCCAGGTACGTAGTGGGACTCCTATAATTTTTTGTAGAATTAATGCATGCAGTCAGCCAGCCATACACCCTTATATTTAATCAACATTTCCTCATCTCAAAACTACTCTTCCCCAAGTTTTCTCTGCCCACAGGTCCTTCCCTGTGCTTTAATAAAATCACATTTTTTTTTGCACCAAAAAGAAAAAAAGAAAAGACTCTTCCCAATAGAGATAAAGGCAGCGAGAAGTCACATGTTATTACTGAGCTGTTGAAGAAACTGAAGCACAAAGTTATCAGGTGGCTCGTCCGTGCTCAAGTCGACGGTAAACTGTCATGCTGAGCTCCCGTACCCACTGCCTACCCAGTCTCCAAGAAGAAAAGAACAGAAAGTCCCTGGATATGAGAAGAGGAGTAAATAGCATTCATGTCTGGGATGAGCATAGGAATGAAGGGGGCCATTCACCAGCTTCATGGAGCACAGAGCTTCAAGGTGAGAAAAGAGGCCTTCCAAAATGGAGGTGGAAATTCCTACTTGGGAACCCCATATTTAATCTTAAAAGCCAAGGAGTGAATTGCCCTGAGGGGGAGAAATCCCAAAAAGTTAGTGGTGAGCACCTGTCTGGCCTGGCCTCCCAAATGGGTCAGTTTTCAAAGGCACCTTGAGGTCCCCGAGGGTGCCCACCCCGGGCATCAGTGAGCATTTGCACTTTCCTCACAGGCACAACACACAGAACTGTTTCGTTTCTCAGATGAGCTTGTTTCTGTAATTCCAGAAGGTGCTCGGGCTGCCCAAGGGTGTTGTGGCAGAATGCAGGTCATGTTTGATTTCAGGGCAGAGGCTGCTCTTCTTTTAAGAAGAACAAAACAAAAAAGATGGAAGAAAGTGACCAAAATTTTGTTGGCTCCTTTTGTGGAAGAAGAACTCCCTGGAAAAGTAAAAAAAAATAACCAAGGGGACTCCTTGGAAGTAAGCGCTGCTAATGGAATTTGGGATCAAGAGGTCCAGCAGGTGAGATGCCTGCTCAGAACCACCAGCTTCTCATCAGAACCATCTCGTGTCAGACAGGACAACCTGATGGCACCTTCACAGCTCTAGGCCAGCACAAGCCACTGGCTAGGCCTGTGTTGGCCTCACAACTGGAAAAAGAGCCCAAAGTTTCTTCCCAAATAAGGGCAAAAGATAAATAATGGGCTGGCCAAGGGGGCCTTCCATGGTTCTGGAAAAGAGTTTTGTGGCTTCATTTGGTGCCATGGATGAAGCACCAAGCATCAGAGATTGTGTTCCAGGGCTGGGACTGGGTGGAAACAAGTCCTGCAAGTTTGGTACTTAAAGTAAATCATATTCACGTGCAATATTTTTTAAAAATTAAAATTAATACAAAAGCTGCTACAGAAAACAGTAGGAAGGTTCCTCAAAAAACAAACAAACAAACAAACAAACGTAGAGGGTTGCCTGGGGGCTCAGTCAGCTAAGCATCCGACTCTTGATTTCAGCCTAAGTCATGATCCCAGGGTCGTGGGATCAAGCCCCATAATGTGCTCTGTGCTGAGCATGGAGCCTGCTTGGGATTCTCTCTCACTCTGCCCCTCTCCCCCATTTGCACCCTCTGTAAAAAAAAAAAAAAAATTAAACAAAGCATTACCACATCAATTCCACTTCAAGGTATCTACCGAAAAAGAATTGAAACAGAAACTTGAATCGTTGTTTGTATCCCCATGTCTGTCACAGCCTTATTCACATTAACCCAGAAGTAGAAACAACCCAGATATCCACTGATGGCTGAATGGATAAACAAAATGTGTTGTATACCTACAGTGGAGTATTATTCAGCCTTAAAAAAGGAAGTTCTGATACAAGCTACAACGCAGATGGACCTCGAGGACATTCTGCCAAGTGAAATGGGCCAGTCACAAAAGGACAACTACTGTGTGATTCTATTTCCAGGAGAAGCCTAGAGCCATCAAAGTCATGAAGCACAAAATAGAAGTTTGGTTGCCAGGGGAGGCTGGGGGGCAGTGGATGGGGAGTTAGTGTTGAATAGGGACAGAGTTTCAGCTGAGAAAAATGAAAGAACTTCTGGAAATGGATGGTGGTGATAGTCTTGCAACAGTGTGAATGCACTTAATGCCACTTGCCTTGTACACTTGAAAATGGCTAAAATCATACCTTTTGTGTTATACATACTTGACCCCAATAAAAATGGGGGAAATGTTGGGAAAAGATTCATGATAAACAAAATGTCAGCACTTTAAATAAAGACAGGACCAATACTTCTGATGTTTCCTTTCGCCTGAGACTCCAATATGGCTTCATACATCAATGTTACGGATCTAGTCTTCCTGTAAAATGTCAGTATTTTGTTCACTACCACTTATTTTTAAATTCTGATTTTTGCAAAGATTGCCTTTAAATATTACTTATCTTGCTTTCTGAGACTCAGAGCTCCCCATGAAATCTTGTGACCCAGGAAAGCGTCTCATTCTCCTCATCTACCTCTCCCGGGGCCCTTGTATCTTTCCACGATTTTCCCTTGACATCCCTAACACCTCTGCATTTCCATTTAGACTCTAATCTCTCTCTGTTGTGTCTGGACAAAAAGAAGAGACTCAGAATCTGGTGC
>NC_043701.1:17016509-17076794 GCF_006229205.1 Suricata suricatta
GGAACTGATTCCTCGTGACCCTCTGAGCTGTAATCTCATCGGGCTGGAATAACTTGACACTCCCATTCGTCTGAAACAGAAGTCGTTTGTCTTCCAAACCTCAGGGCTGGGGTTGCTGTAAATTCCACCCATTGGCCCTCCTCTTAGGGCACTGTGACCACTTCATCAGCTGCTTTTGTCTTGCCTCTGAGAGATCCAGGACTAGCAGGAGTGAGTGAGAGCTGCAGGCAGACTGTTCTTGGTGACAGTACCTCACTCACCTCCTTAGAGGGTGCGTGGCTCACAAAGCCTGGCCTGGGGGGCCTGGACAGAGCGCAGGCGAGGGTCTGCACGCTGCACGGGGAGCACAACTGTCCAGCAATGATGCTGGATCTTGGGTGAATGCTTCATCAGAGCAGCACATGTCATTGTCACTAGAAGCTGTGCAACAGTCCATGGAGCACCAAGTGAAGGGTAAGGAAAACTAGGACCAAGGCCAACCCTGCCCCTTAGCAGCTGTGTGACATCAGGCCCTTGGGGCTTCAGTGGCTTGAGTCCATGATGGGGATTAAAATGGCCCTGGCTATTTCAAAGAGAGGATAAGACAATGAGTTCATCACTGAAAAAGTGTTTGAAAACTATAGTGCCAAAAAAATGTATTATGTTATTTGATAGTTATCTAACCAAAAGCACTGACTAGGCACTTTTCAAAATGAAACCAAAAACAAGAGATTAACCCCTTTGTGATACACACAGCAACATGGGCCAGAGTTTTGAGAGGATTTGTGCAATGGCAGCAGAGACCCAAAGAAGTAGGAGCAAGAGCTCAGCTCCTTGTTTCTTACACCCTTTTGCTTCATGGGACTACAGACCAGCTATGAGCTGAGAAGGGGGAGATCGGCACCATGGCGCAGGAGAAACATCATGACCAGAACACTGTGGAAGAACCTGGGGTGCTGTCCTGAGGACAGCCAAGAGAACACGCAACAGCAGCAAGACTGAGCCAGCATCTCTTCCAGACTCATCCCAGAGTCTCCAGAAGAGAAGGGGGTCCAAGGGTACCCTTGGAAGAGAAGAGGAGGTATAATGCATAGTGGATCCATGGGTCAAAGACAACCAGAAAGTTCCCATGTACCCGGGTACGTCCCGGGTGACATGTAAGAGCATATACATCAGCAGAGTGTGTGGCCAATCACGATGCACATTTTTCCTTTTTGGTTACTCGGCAAGAAATATCCTCCCTTTGTTTATAGCACACCCACCTTGTACTTCTCCATAGAAAGCCGAGCCTTCTTCCTACAAGACATCCTGAAACAAAGCCAAACAGTCTTTTCCCAGGCTCTCTTGCAGCTCAGCCAAGGTGAAGGGCCCAGACTCGTGTGTGCGGACTTTGAGTCGGGCCTTAGTACAGCATGAAAAGAAGGGGAGAGATGTCCCTGGCAGTGTGGCAGCGGCCATGAGAGCAGTTGGGAGGTTCCGAGGGCGGGAATGCCCTGGACCAGCAGGAGAGAGGCTTCACCGGGCTGTCGTTTGGAATGTGATTGGGGTTGTGGTCCTAGCTGATACCTCATCTCTTGTTCATGCCTGCTTTCCAAACCTAGTTCTAGAAGCTTCCCTAAGGGGTCTTTGGCCAATTTAACCTCTGGTCAATAAGTCTCTTTAGTATTTAGGTAAGCAGAAGTAGCCTCCCTCGTTTACCTTGATGAATTCTGGGTGATACACCATAAAAGAAATATCACAGGCCAACACCCACTAATCTCTGATCTGGGCTCAGAAACACCCATTCGCTCAGGCCCTTAGGTGACCAACACAGCTTCTGAGGGGCCCCAAAACAATGACCTGAGACATCAATGCAAGGAATGTGCCCCACTGTTCAAGTCACATAGGTGAGAAGAAATTCTCACTCAGATGAGGGACAAAATAAATATTTAGTTCATGTCAAAAGTTTAAAGAAATTTCACATTTTTGATCTTATATTTCAGTGGGTTTTATCTTAATAAGAGAATTCTTCTATGTAGTGACTTTGGCCAGAACCTGGATTAATAGAACTTCTAAAAGTTAGAATGTATTCCTGGCACATGCTACCTTAGAGTAAATAAATGAGGGCTTGGCTTGCTAATGCAGAAGGCTTGCCAATTCCTGAGTTAGGAAAATGCCAAAATCTTCTGGCCATTGAACAGAAAGAAGGTTCAGCAGAAAAGGCCTGGCTCCAAGCCAGCCATCTCCTCGCCGCTAGGCCTAATCCCCGACTTAGTCATCAGTGACTCACTGAGCTCCAGGTAGGTACAGACTCTCCGGCCCCCAGCTTGGCTCCTCAGCAAAAAAGGCAAACAGTGTCTTCGCCATCTCTTTTCCCTTCTCTACAGAATGTGGACCGAGAGAAACGGTCTGATTTCTGTTGAGAGAATAGCATAAAATCAAGTGTCATCACAGAATTCTGAAGATGGCATAGGCGGGTAAATACTTAAGAACCAACTCTCAAAAAAAAAAAAAGGTAAGTGCAAGTATATACGTCCTGAAGGATGCTGTAGATCTTGCTGATAGAGTGTGCATTTACAATACATAATTTATAGATAATAATAAAATACACAACGGTCTTTCCTGCAGATTTCACAGCTGTTTTTTACTGAACCCTTGTATCTCCACTCATTCCAGCACGATTCAACAAGTAGACTTGCATCTCAATTTGCTAACTCTCTTCAAATAAATTCATTGTTAAGTAGGAGGGGATCCACTGATTAACTCACTTTTGGACCAATTCATTATGTTCACTAAAGAAAGTCCTCTCTCCCCGTCAGCTCTGGTCATGACAGATTTAAAAAAAAATTTTTTTTATATATTTCTTTATTTTTGAGAGTGACAGAGAGATAGTGTGAGCGGGGGAGGGGCACAGAAAGAGGGAGACACGGAATCCAAAGCAGGCCCCAGGCTCTGAGCCGTCAGCTCAGGTCATGTGAGATCATGACCTGAGCCAAGGTTGGATGCTTAACTGACTGAGCCACCCAGGCGCCCCGAGTCACGACAGACTTTCAAGCCTAATCTGCATTTTTAATATTTCCTTCTTTAGGTCTAGAATATAATAAGTCAAGCACAGAGTTAGAGCTTTTGCCAGTTTCTTTGGTGTTGTCAATACTCCCACATCATGGCCATTTCCAGCAACCAAAGTGCTATCACCAACCACAGAGTCAAGAGATGGTCAATCGCTCAACATTACATAGTATTTCCAAGATAGAGATATAATTGATATAAAAAACTCAAGGGCATAAATAAAATGTAGTATAATAATCAGTGATGTGTTTTGAGTATTTATCACCTTCATCTTTAATAGAGATATTTTTAAATTTTTATCATTCTTAATAATGGCTATATTTAACAATCAGCTCACGTAATTCCTAAAAGCCTAATTACCTTTCAAATGCCGGCACAAGCCAACTCCAGCACACCCCTGGCTGGAGGAGGCCTGGAGAGATCTACTTCTACATCTGTTTCTCCACATATACGAACCATTTGGAGATCAGAGGTAGGGAAGGAGGATATTGGGATCAGGAAATTGAAATGCTCGCATAAATATCCTTGCAAAATAGATGGACACAGAGGAGGGTACTTGTGGGGAAGAGCACTGGGTGTTACCTGGAAACCAACTTGACAATAAACTATAAAAAAAAATAGATGTATTTGTAAAAAAAAAAATTCTGGATGTTAAAAGAGTGGGGTCCGAATTCCGGTGTGAATGGCCTGGTATGAAATTTCCAGCTCCTCAATGCATTTGTGGATCTGACCTATTTTTCAGACAAAAAAAAAAAAGGTGATTTATTCTCCATTTGCCAACTTTGGCTACTGGTTGCACAGTCCTCGCTCTGCCCCTGCAGACACACCCTTGGTTTTGGCAGCATTTCCCGTAACTCTGCAGGTCCGGAATGACACAGCTGGAGATGATTTTGAAGACAATTAAAGCTAACGAGCTGACCCAGCAAAAGCAGTAAAGAAGGCAGCCAATGGCTGAGGCTACAGTATAGTTTTGCCTCGATAGCCGGGAAGAGACCAGTTAGCAAGTAAAATGGGAGAGGGTTCGCTCTACTGACAAAAATTAGGATTTGCTGAACCAAGGCTTGACTGCAGCTCAGTTGGAAGGTGTGCTTTTGGCAGTGCCGTGTGGACGCAGGCACTTTTCTGTCCTGGTTGTAGAAGCATAGATCCGTACAGCCAATTTGACAGTGACTCTCGGGTCTTAAGTGCACATTCCCTTTGACCCAGATGACTCAAAGAGATGTATTATAACACTGTCTGCATTAATAATGACACTGAATTAAAAACAAACTCGGGGCGCCTGGGTGGCTCAGTCGGTTAAACGTCCGGCTTTGGCTCAGGACATGATCTCACAGTTCGTGGGTTTGAGCCCCGCGTCAGGCTCTGTGCTGACAGCTAGCTCAGAGCCTGGAGCCTGCTTCGGATTCTGTCTCTCCCTCTGTCTCTGACCCTCCCTGCTCACACTGTCTCTCTCTGTCTCTCAAAAATAAATAAAAAACATAAAAATAAATAAATAAATAAATAAAAACTCAAAGGCTATTAATAAGTGACTCGCTAAATGTATATTTGCCAACAAATCCAGGTACCAGAATACTATACAACTACTAAAAAGAGTATGGTGGCTTTTTATTATCCGTTGAACAATCTGAAATAAGCTGTTAACTGAAAAAAGGGAAGAACAGTGTACACCACCATTTGTTTTAAATAATATGTTAATACACTTAAATGTGCAGAAAATATCTTTGGAAGGACACACAGAGCAGTAGGGCACAGTTTGCCTCTGGAGAACTAATAGAGGCCAAGAATGGAAAAAGCCCATAACATGTTTTAATTTTGTATCGTATATTATCGCATGTTTTATTTTTTAATTTTTAAATTTATTTATGTATTTTGAAAGAGGGTGCAAGTAGAGAAAGAGCGGAGCGAGACAGAGAATCCCAAGCAGGCTCCGCCTTGTCAGCACATGAGTGCAGAACTCACGAACTGCAAGACCATGACCTGAGTGAAGTCGGATGCTTAACCGATGGGACCATCCAGGCAGCCCTAATTTTTAATTGTAATTCCAATACAGCTAACATAGCACTAGTTTCAGGGGTACAGTAGTCAACAATTCTATTAATGGGACTAACTTCAAATCTTTCGTGACCTTTGGTCCACACCTCTCAGAGTCTCAATTTTCTCTTCCATAAAATGAGGGCTACAGTGGGCCCACACCATGGCCTTCTCTGCGCACCTCTCTGACCTCTCAGCCCTGTGTGCCCGTGGTCACTGCCCAGCAGACAGTGATGTGGGCACTCACCCATGCTCCATGCTCTCCCACAGAATAACCGAAATCTCTAGACTCTGTTTAGACTGCCTTCACAGACACGAACCAGAAGTTTTTACCCAGAAAGCTACCCAATCTCCTTCATGAACCTCTGGAAAGTTGCCTTCTCTCAAAGTACCATTTCTTAGTTCAAAATGTCAATCGATGGGCTGCACCACCAGACACTGAGATTCAGCAGACCTAGGGTACAGATTCAAGATGGGTTTCTCCTTGTACCACACTTCGAAAACCACCGTCTTAAAGAACAATGCTTCGTCATAGGGTAAGAATTGTAAAGTTCATTTCCTTTTTAATGAAAACAAGCTATCATTCTGTAATGATTATTTTAAAAAAACAATAATAAGAGCTTTGAGGCAACCAATGTCCACTTAAGGCATCGCAGCACAGAACTACATGCTGAACAGTAAAATTGCATTTCAAAACATGATCAAACGTCAGCCTAATCAGCCAGGTGTTAGAGGCTCAATCACAAGCCTCAAAACACGTAATCAAGTATCAGTAAGCAGGTGTTTTAAGCGAAGACTGAGATAAACAGTAGCCTTTATGGATATTTAGAAGGTTTTGCAACATTAAAATGGAGTGCCTCGCGCTCAAGCCGGCCGACTTCAGAAGCTTCCCGGCTGAATAAATCCAGGCAGTAATTAGCACTGGAGATTTTAACTGGATTGCAATCAAAGGCTTTGAGCCTCTTACTGAGGAAATCTGTGCCCTCTCCTTTATTTCCACTACCTGTAAGGTGTTGCCCTTGCGGGTGGTGACGCTTCTAAAAATCATTAGGACACGTTTCACTTTGTTCAGACTGAAGACTTTGATCCCTTTAGAGCAAATCCTGTGCAAATCACAGGCACACATTCAGCACCACAAAGCCAGGGACCCATCCCACCTGTTTCTCCAATGTGACAAGTTTAGGACAGGGAGGTCTGAAGAAACAGCAAAGTTCCTCTTTAGAAATTAATTTTGAGGGCACCTGGGCGGCTTGGAGCATCTGACCCAATCTTGGATCAGGTCACCATCTCACACTTGTGGCTTCCAGCCTCATGTTGGGCTCTATGCTGACAGCACTGAGCCTGCTTTGAATTCCCTCTCTTTCTCCTTCTCTCTCTCTCTCTCTCTGTCCCTCCCCTACCTGTGCTGTCTCTCTCTTCTAAAATTAATAAAAAATTTTTACAAAGTAATTTTTGCTCCCACACATATTCAAAATGGCTTCCCAGTGGTCCAATAACTAGTCCAACATAGCCTTGTGAAAACCACTGGGGACAATTTTTTTTAATGTTTATTTATTTTGAGAGAGAGCACAGGCAAATAGGGGAGAGGAGCAGAGAGAGGGAGAGAGAAAATCCCAAGCAGGCTGTGTGCTGGCAGTGCAGAGCCCAACATGGGGCTCAAACCCACATGAGATGATGACCTGAGCCGAGATCAAGAGTCAGACGCTCAACCAACTGAGCCACCCAGGCACCCTTCACTGAGGACAACTTTAAGTGACCTTCCTTGGTTGAAGCTCCCTTTTTAAGACTCGATGTTAATCAAACCAGCATGTCACAGAAGCAAAGTAGTTTGTCCGTGTGATTTATCTTGGGAAGTGCCAATCAGGGACCCTACTTAAAAATGAAGCTCATCAATTCCTGTTAATTCCCCCATGATCATGAGTAGTCATTTAGCTTTGAGAGAATTTCATAAGTTTCAATTTCTATTTCTCTTCCCTCTTCCCCTGGCCTCAAATTGCCATCAAAATATTGGTTTCATTTCTTCTAATTTTATCTCCTACAGTTAAAGGAGCTGTGGCCACATTTGGTCACACATGATACCCACTCAATAAAGCCCCAATCATCCTTACCATTCATCAGAGATAAAGGTGTTTGAGACATCAGAAGGTTTAATTGTTGATCCTGGAGACCAACACACACTCCTCTGGAACAAAACTGAGTTTTATCAGGGGTTTTGAGCCTGTGGATTTGGAGTCTGAATAAGCCCAAAGAACTCCATTCTGCCCTCCCACCAGTTCCCGAAACCGGCCCGTAATTGCAGACCACATTAGGACTTGTCTTTCATATCATCTTCCTCTTTCGAGCTGTAGGATTCAGCAGGGTGCTGGTTAGTGTAGAGCTGGGGCTTCTATGACTCAGGACATTCAAACCTGAACTTGGAGTCTATTTGCAAAGATAAAAAGTTTCCTTTCTAAACCAGGAAGCTGGCTATCTTTGGGCTTTTCTGGGGCTCCTCTGTCCTGTGATATGTACTGTGTCATCTTCCCTCTCCTGACAGTGACAGTCAGCGGGGAGTGTTAACCTCCACTTATCGGTATGCAGGAGGGGCTCATCAGCCCTGTTGGCAGCCTGGGCCATTGCAGTAGGTGTTACAGCTTCTAGCTGGACTGGAAATTCCCTCACAAGTCCTGAGGGCATCATACAAATGATTCAGACCCATTCAGTCATGGTTTTTCCTCTTTGAGGTCCTTCAATAAATCCCTGGCCTCCTATTTCATGGAGAAATTAGAAATTATTGAATGGAAGCTAATTCCTTGCCCACCTCCTCTAATCTAAGAACTGCCTTCTTCTCTCCCTCCTGTATCATGGGAAAGAGGCTCTCTTTTCCCTCTAGACCAATTCCCCACCAAGGCTTTGGCCTCCAAATCCAGCAGCCTCTCTTTCTCCTGTGTCCTCAGCTTCTCCTTCTGTGTTAGTGCTGGCTCGTCACCATTTGTATGTAACAAAATGTTAAATTAAAAGTTGGGAGTGAAGCACCAAGATATAATAAACACCACATTCCTCAAAGGCTGTGCTAGACCACATGCGAAATTTAAAAGCAGGATAACCAAGAATCAGAACTTTGACTTTGAAATTCCCTCGCTCGCATGGAGAATAAAAAGAGTCAGAGGAGTGGGGATTCCAAGGATTTCAGAGTAGAGTCAGTATAAAGCTGCGGGTCTCCTCCCCCGAGGACAGAAGGATGAAGGGATGTCTGCCTTCTCCTCAAGCCTAGTGAGAACGCTTTCCTAAAGCCACTTGGAGAAATCAATGCGTGTCCCCTGGAGTTGGGGGCACTGGAGGGACTGGGCCCTACCTCCTGCCCGAGGAAGTCAGGCCACCCCCTAGCAGCAGACAGAAGGCCAGATCTAAGGAGTGATTTCACTCCTGGAGACTAAACTTAAGAATCCTGCTCAGGGTAAGGCTACCTGGAAAAGAGGGCCCTAGAAGTAAGAGACTGACCAGTCCTGGGGTGGGTAGGTGAGGTTCGAGGGTTTGAGGTTTGAGCTTCCCAAGGCCAACGAAAGAGGTGCCACGGGAAGGTGAGCTTTCAGGGAGCCCACAGAAATGCCCGGTGAGGGCCTACGACACACACCAGCTGACCCAGAGAGGGCAAAGCCATCTCACCAGACAGCCCGCCTCCCCTCTTGCCCCTCCTGGCTCTGGCCCTGACTCCCTCATTAGCAGTCGGGAATGCTAAGAAAGGTTAGGTGTGGCCAAGAAGAGGAGGGTACCATGCCAGTCCCCCACCCCCACCCCACCATCACGGCAAGGGAGCAGCTGGGGAGGAGAAGGCTCGGGGTATTGCTTGTGATCTTGGGGCAGACATTCTAAATTAATTTAGACTGAGATCGGCTCCTAACATGATTCAGAACCTTCTGGTTACATAAGAAGAACCAGAGAAACGACCAGTGACTGAAACACATTTAAAGGGACCATGGACTACAAAAATAAGACTGCTTTCAGTAAAACTCAGTGTGAGTGCTAATGTTCCACACATGTGGACAAAGAGACACTTAGAGGAAGCACAGACCTCCCCTGACGCTACATCAGCTTCTAGCTTTGCCCCATCTTTTCCCTCACCCTTACTCAGGGCTAGTCTAGGAATGAGCTCCCCCTGCGTCTACTGCATCATTCCCCACAGCCATGGCTTCTGCCCTTTTATCACTGCTCAGAAACGTCTCTAGGGTAAGTTTACCATTGAAAACCTTTTATTTTTTCTCATTTTTTCTCAAAATAAAATTTTCTTATTATACAAGTAAATATGCTTGTTACAGAAAAATTAGAAACTTTAAGCAACTAAAATGAATATTAAAAAATAAAATTCATAAACCCATCCACACCAGGTCAACCTCTGCTAGTTGGTTGATGCAGATCCTAGATGACTCCATGTATACAGACGCTGTAGATAGAGACACACACACACACACACACACACACACACACACACGTAAATCATTTGCGTTATATCAAGTGTTTCATTATTACAGTGCTGCGAATTTAAATGGACTTGACTACATATGTAGATATGTGTACTACTTAAAATACATATATGTTTGTATGTATACATTTGACGTGTTTTTGAAAGTATTTTTCAGGTTTAATGTTTGTTTTGAGAGAGAGAGAGAGAGAGAGAGAGACAGTGCAAACGGGAGGGTCAGAGAGAGAGGGAGACACAGAATCTGAAGCAGGCTCCAGGCTCTGAGCTGTCAGCACAGAGCCCAATGTGGGGCTTGAACCCGTGAACCGTGAGATCATGCCCTGAGCCAAAGCCGGTTGCTCAACCGACAGCCACACAGGCACCCCATGGAAGTATTTATCAGGTTTAAATAGAAGTCTCATAAACAAGCAAAAACAGAATTTGGGAGGTGTGGACAGCTCATTTACACGGTACGGTCCTCACCCAGAGCAGGACTGTTTGTATAGTGAGCTTGTAAAATCATACAGCTTCATTTTCTTCACTTAGATTTTGCTGTTTTATCTTTGCATCTCTTACATAAATCAAAACTTTTATTCTTCCTGCTGCTTCTGTGTTTTCTGAAGATTTATGAAAACACTAGCTTTTATTATTAAAGAAAGACCTCTGCGACAAGTCAGCACATCCATTTACGTGTCAGAAAACAGTGGGCGGTAAAGGATGTGTATTTAATGCTTTATCAAATAGTAAGAATTTGTTTATTTTCTAATTATGTAGGATATGAAAAGACACTGGTGGAAATTCCGGGCAGATGATTTTTTTAAAGCTGTACTTTCATTTATTTTTTAAGTGCACTCTACACCCAATGTGAGACTCAGAATCATGACGCTAAGATCAAGAGTTGCATGCTCTACTGACTGAGCCAATCAGGCGCCCCAGAGGCAGATGATTCTGACATAGAAAATATCTTTTAGGCGCATAATCATGTTATGTCCACCTCTGCCAATATGCCAATATGTAATTTATGCTATCAAGTATTTATTTTATACACACACCATTATGTTAAAAACAAATCGTAAAGCTGGGGTGCCTGGGTGGCTTAGTCGGTTGAGCATCTGACTCTTGATTTCAGCTCAGGTCGTGATCCCAGATTGTGGGATCGAGCCCCACATTGGGCTCCTTAAGATTCTCTCTCTCCCTCTGTCTCTCTTTCTCTGCCTCTCTGCCCTGCTCATGTGCTCACTCCCTCTCTCACTCTAAAATACACACACACACACACACACACACACACACACACACACAATAAAGATAAAACATTGCATCTAAAAATCCAACTCCCTGGAGATCACTGAAGAATGTTGTATACACCTCTCAGACCTTTTCCTAAACAGATAGAACCATGACCCATTTTCTGTAGTTACTTTTACAAAATGAGAGATCATGCAGACTTCTACAACCTGCTTCATTAATGATGCCATGAACAATTTTTCAAATCAAGTCCTACAGTTGGACCTCATGCCTCCTAACAGTTGCATGCTGTTTTACTGCATGTTGTGACCCACGATTTATTTAGCCATGTCCTTGTTGAGAAACATTTATTTCAAAGAATTTATTATCCCTAATAGTACAGCCCTGAACATCTTGTGCCTTTACCTCCAAACAGCAGTCTAATAATTCATGCAAGCTAAGTAATCAAAGTAGATTTGCTTGGTCAAAAAATAAGCACATTCAAATTTTTATGGTACCAAATTATACTATAAAAAGATTATGTGCCAGTTTACTCACCCTCACTCTCTTCAAAAATGAGTATTACTGATCTGTTCATTTTTACCAGTCTTATTGGTATAAGTGAACTCATTTCCATTACCCTTTTTGTCATAGTCAAGAAGATGATACTTCTCATTTGTTGATAGGCTGTCTTATTTCTTCTAGGAATTGCCATTTCCTATCTTTGTCCATCTTTCTATTGGGTTTTTTCTAACAATTTATACAATTTCTTTAGCTAATAGAGATATTAACTCTCCCATGCTGATTGCAAACAATTGTTCCAATTCTTCTTCTTTTTGCCTTTGCCTATGAGTTTCCATCCTATAAGAAGTTTAACTTTTCATATAGTCAAATATATCCATCTTTTCCTCCTGGTTTCCAGTGTTGACATCACGTTACATGAGATCCCACTACTCTGTTCTAAGAAGTCACCCATATTTTTCTTCTAGTATTTCTAGAATTTCACTTCTATACTTAAATTGTTATTTCATGCCATAAATGTTTTGGAATAAACAGTGACATATGATTCCAATAGTTTCATGCTCTGCATGCTTTTGCTACCATTTTTTCACTTGTTGCATTGTGATCATATTTCCATGTTCATAGATTTATTCTGTAATGTTACTTTATCCTGGTTCCAGGACTTAATCTCCTAGAAATGAATAATTAGGATGTTTGCTATTACTTACAACAGTTGTGTTATAAGCATGATGAATCCTAAGTTTTCAGCCATCACCTAACATTCTCCTTAGTATGTATTTCAAACCCTTTAGAACTTCTCTAAATAAATCTTGCCCTGCCTTTGTATCTCCATGAACTATATCTCTACCATCCTATTGCTCAAACCAAAATTTTGGAAGTAATTTTTGCATCCTCATTTTCTCTCAACCTTCAAACCCAATCTGTCAGAACAATCTCACCAGCTCTTCCTAATTGTCCACCTGTCCCCCATTGTCCTCCTCACCTGGAGGACTGGGACAGCCCCTCTGTTCTCACTCTTGCCAACTGCAGTCCAGTCTCTGTGTAGCAGCCAGAGTGTAATTTTAGAATGTAAATCAGATCAAGTCATGTCCCTGCTTACAACCTTCCAATGGTTTCCCATTGTAATGGAACGTAAAATAAAAACTCCTTACCAAGCTTTGGAAGGTCTCTGAAATCTGCCCTTGCCTGCCTCTCTGTCTCCTGTCCCACCTCCCACTCCCAGACACCGACCTTTCTGCTATTTAAATGGACCGGACTTGTTCCTGCTTTGAGGCAGGGTTTCTTGCTCTCAGCACTAGTGACATTTGGGACCAGATAATTCTTTGCTGTGGGGACTGTCCTGTGCATTTCAGGATGTTTACCAGCATCCCTGGCCTCTACCCCCTTGAAGCCAGTAGCAACCCCCAACCCCTTCTAATCTGTGACAACTAAAAATGTCTCTAGACATTGCCAAGTGTTCCTTAGAGGACACAATTATCCCGGTTTAGGACCTTTGTACAAGCTGTTCCCTCGACCTGGAACATTCCGCCTTCTAAATCTTTATGCAAATGTTTCTTTCCTATCATTCAGAACTCCAAACAAATGTCACCTCCTCAGAAAGGCCTTTTCAGGGGTTCCCGGGTGGCACAGTTGGTTAGGCATATGACTCTAGATTTTGGCTTAGGTCATGATCCCAGGGTGGTGGGATCGAGTCCTGTGTGGGGCTCTGCTCCGAGCATGGAGCCTACTTGGGATATTCTCTCTCTCTTTCCCTTTCTCTTTCTCTCTGCCCCAACCCCTTTGCTGCTCTCCCCCACTTATGTGCATGTTCTTGCTCACTCTCACAAAAGAAAAAAGTCCTCTCCTGTCCCCCTCACCAGTTGCCCAATGTCACATCACTCTTTTTATAGCTCTCACTACTGAAAAACCTTATCCATTTAATGGTTTGTTCGTCTCTCCTATTAGACTGCAAGCTTCAGGCCAAGAACAGTGCCTTTTGTGAATAAGCAGATGTTTAGAGAATATTTGTTCCCAAAAGTGGAGACCAAAGGTCTCTTTGCCACTAAATCTGATAGTTACATTGAAGTTCAGATGTGAATTCTCTAACATTAGACACTCCTGAGGACCTGCTCTTTAAGTCATCACTTCCCTTGGCATCCGGGACCCTGTGTTGGCCTGGTTGACCCTCATCTCTTGGACTCTCCTTTCCTGGTTTCCCTCAAGAGTCCATCTTGCTTGGCCCATGCCTGAGATGCTGCTCTGAGGGGGTTCCAGCCTAGCACACCCTCTCTTCCACTTCCTTATCATCTAAAAAGAGGACCCCAACCACTCCCGCACCTTCCCAGTTACCATCTATTTCCTCATGACTCCCAAATTCCTACGTCTACCCCACATGTGCAAGGCCACTGGGAGGTCCCACAGGCCCCTCAAGCTTTCCAATCCAAAGTCGTGACTTCTACCAACCCCAAGCCACATCCTCAACGGTCTCTGCCATCCGACACAGCTTAGCCTACTGCTGCTGAAGCTCCCATTCTTGCAGTGGAATTATTCTGGAATGCTGAAGTACCCTGGAACAGTCTCTGTATTCTCAGCCCTGCTCCAAGGTAATGCACGCTCCTTGCTTTTCTGCTTCAAATCTCAAAGGCATCCCACTGCCCTAAGCCTAAGATACAATTTCTTCCCATAACTTTCAAGGACCTTTGTGACCGGACTCTTCAACACCCAACCACTTAGACCATATTCTCCCTTCACACCTGGGGGCTACAGATGTGCTTCTTTCTGTGTTGGAAACACTCTTGCCTCCAGCAGTGCCAGGATTCAGACAATATTTGTAAAATCAACAGGCAATTTCCATTCCCCCTGTTCTTGAGTCATTATTTATTTGGTCTCAGTCTCATCAGGCTTTAATCCTCCTTTAAAAATAGGCCTGGGGCACCCGGGTGGCGCAGTGAGTTAAGCATCTGGCTTTAGCTCAGATCATGCTCTCATGGTTCGTGGGTTCAAGCCCCACATCAGGCTCTGTGCTGAAAGCTCAGAGTCTGGAACCTGCTTCAGATTCTGTGTCTCTCTCTGTCCCTCTCTCAAAATAAATAAACAAACATTTCTTAAAAATAGGCCCAAACACACTTCCCTCCATTCTTAGTCCTCAAGTAGTCTCTGCTTCAAATGCAACTCAAGATACCTTTTTGGAATCACCTGCAGGGTTTTGATATTGTATCTGTCTTACTTCCCAGGCCCTGATCCTAGTTTTTACATCCCTCCCTCTACTCTGTACCACAAGAGACATCCTACCAACTTCTGCAAGGGTCTGGGTTGATCAGGATTTGCGTCTTCCAGCTAAGAATCCAGCTCAAGAGCTACATTTTGCTGCCACCATACATTAAGTAACAGGGACCAAGGATTTTGGCAGCTCTCCAATTATATAAAAGAAATTCAGAATTACCATCATCGATTATCAAGAACTTTTGAAAAAGCAAGTTTTTATCAATAAAATGTGGATTAAGAAGTTACATATTAGGGGCACCTGGGTGGCTCAGTCGGTTAAGTGTCCGACTTCGGCTCAGGTCATGGTCTCACGGTTGGTGGGTTCAAGCCTCGCATCAGGCTCTGTGCTGACAGCTCAGAGCCTGGAGCCTGCTTTGGATTCTGTGTTTCCCTCTCTCTCTGACCCTCCCCTGTTCACGCTCTGTCTCTCTCTGTCTCTCAAAAATAACTAATGTAAAAAAATTGTTTAAAAAAAAGAAGTTACATATTAAAACAAAGGGCACCTGGGTGGCTCAGTTGGTTAAGCGTCCAACTTCAGCTTAGGTCATGATCTCATGGTTCGTGAGTTTGAGCCCCGTGTCAGGCTCTGCTTCAGATTCTGTGTCTCTCTCTTTGTTTCTCCCCTGCTTGTATTCTTTCTCTCTCTCAAAAATAAATTGAAAAACATTAAGAAGAATTTTTTAGAAGAAGTTATATGCTAAAATGAACATACGAAAGGGGCAACGAGCTGCCACCTGCTCACATAGGTCACAGTTCAGCCTCTGCGATCTGTCTCCAGCTCCACTGTCGCTGTCCTGTCCATGCTGTGGTGCCAGCGTGACAGGCTATTTGAATGCATCCTTGGCTGAGCCTCCCTCCAGGAAAACTGACCCCTAGCTGTCAGGCTCCCCATCTCCCCCATCAGGCCAGCCCCAGAGGCACCTTCCAATGACAAGTCCCCCCAAAAGGGTGCACAGACGGACTCTGGGATCCGACAAGTACCGTGGGATCTTGCCTGTGGTACATGATGTTTTCTCCGACTGAGGGGGTCTAAGAGCAGAGCAGCCATAAGTGACAATGGCGTGCCAGCGCCCAGACGGGAGTCTTACCAGGTCATCTCCAGCTAAAAGGGAGTGAGCAGGAAATCGTCTTGGAGATTAATGACAACTAGGGCTCCCAGAAAACGCTTTGAGCGGAGGTTTGCCCGCCTCTCAGGGAGCTGGAGGGGCCTACGTGACGTAGCTCTGAATTGCAGTTTTGAGAACGCACAGCTACGTACCCCGACGTCATCTTACTCCTCTGGCCTCAGCAACATGGGCTGTTATCCGTGTTAAGAGCACACTGTGCCCAGTTTCTCAAGGCTGTGCCACAGACAAGTATTGGGAAGCCTGGGTCTGATAGTGACCGTGGAAGCCAGAGAGAAACAGGTTCCCAAGGCTTGGGAAGGAGCCTTGTAACAATTGGCAACAACACAATGTATTTATGTTGCAATGTGTTAAAATAAGCAAACTGGCCCTAGTGGTCAACTCTGGGCTCAATGAAATGAGGAAATTCAAAAGGGGAAACCCCTACGCTGGAGGCAGTTGTGACCTAGTTAAGGAAGGAAGATCTTCGCATGTAAAATAATACCTTATGTTGGAGCTCTTGGCCTTCCTGTCCCCTCTCCCCATCATACTCGATAGGTTAGGGGCCCATGGACGGGTTTTAATTTCTTTTAAAAGCAGAAGAAAGAGATGAATATAATCCGACCTGGATTGCATTCACCTTTATACCAATGCCATAATAAAATATGAATTTTTATATGTTTGAATGCAGAAGGAGGCCCACGACAGGCCAAATAGGCCCAGAGGACCCACGGAGTTCATCCCGCCACCCCGAGCAGAAGGGAAACCAAAGCAGCAGCTGCATGAAATGCCCGATTCCTGTTCTGCACTTGCACTTGTCAGCAAAGCCAAAAACCTGCACATCGTCTCTGCTTCTCTCCCCAGAGCTGGTCCTGATCAGCCTTTGGCTCACAGGCATCGGGACCCTGCCCCGCCCCTAGAAATGAGACACGGGTGGGAGGGATTATGGAGATAACAGAGGTACCCATCTACTGAGTGCCTCCACATGCCTCAGATGCCCGTGCCACCGGCTTTACTCGCTTGATATCATTTCATCACCTCGGCAGACCTGGAAGGCAAAGAAGATTACGCACATTGTATAGATCAAGAGGCTGCAATGCCAAGAATCTAAGTTAACAAGTTGTGGCCACGGGCTCTGCCTTGACAACTCCGGGTGGAGCTGGAGGGGAGCACCCACATTGCAGTCCCTGCTAATGATGGCCCCAGGAATTATGTGGCGTGACAGCACTGGCCAAGGTCACCCAGGTGCTTTGAATCATCACGCCACTGACTCTAGAATTATAGACTTAGCCTAAGCCAAAAGGACACCCCAGACCCAATAAGAGAGAACAAGAGGCCACAGAAGTGGTCCTAAAGGTCAAATTTCCCCAGACCTCAGGTGTCAGGAGCAAAGGACCCCTCATGGCCCAGGCCCTGGAGTTCTCTAGTCCTGGGGGCCGGGATGCTGTGTCCACAGCAGGAAGGCAGGAAGTATCTGCCACCTGGCCCTTGCGGTAGACTGTCCCTACCTTACTGTTATTGCTGTCTGGCATGACTATGCCAGTTTCTTTCAGATGTTTCCAAACCCCCTTGTATGTGGGCCTGATGAGGGAGATAAAAGTAACTGCTAATTTTTGTCTCTGTATTTCCCATAAACCATCTTACATCTATTGCGGGCCACATGGAGTATAAATACTCTGAAAGAAGGTGTGTGGCACTCTGTGAGTCCAAGGGTGGTGCCCGGACCAGCAGCATTGGCACCCGGTGGGAGCTTGCTAGAAATGCTGAATCGGGGCCTCGCAGATGCCTCGCTGACTGGCCCTTCAAGTTGGATGAGGGCTTAGCGTAATACGGAAGATGAAGTCACTCACTGCCAAATTTGGCTCTCCATGGACTCACTGGAGATGCGTGTATCCCACACCAGACACTCCTTAATAGAGCGCATCTAGAGAGCAGCCTGTGTGCCAGGGAGATTTTTTAAATCCCAAAACAGTTCCAGTACGCAGCAAAGTTTGGGAGTGCCCTGAGTGAGTGACGTGATGGCAAGTGCTTCCGGAGAACTTGGCCAGGAGGTGCGGCCAGTGAGGAAAACAGCAGCATAAGCGAGCCGGCATGCGGGGAGGGGTGTGAGCCTCTGTGTCCGTGGGGCCGTGAGAAGACCTGTCTGAAGAGAGTGGAGGTCTTGTCAGGGCGCAGAGGGAGAAGGGCACTTTGGGGGAGCAGGTTAGGGCCATGGAATTCCTACTTGAGGTAGTAAGAAGTAGGGGGTTGCAGACAGAAAAGAAAACGCTCAGCAACACTTGCTCTGATGCACATTTGCCAAACAGGCTGGAGAGGAGGGAGCCTGGAGTCAGGGAGACCAGCTGTTGGCAGGAGCCCCCAGAAGAGCTAAGGGAGACTGGAGAGGCGTGAGGACAGTTAGTGAAGTGAAGTGAAGTGAAGTGAAGTGAAGTGAAGTGAAGTGAAGATGACAGACGAGTTGTATGCATTTGCCAGGGATGCTGTAAAAAGCTCTAAAAACTGGAGGAAGTTCATGGTCCCTCAGTCCTAGAGGCTACAAGTCTGAAAGCAGGTATCAGCAGGACTGGTGTGTCCTCAGCTGTGAGGGAGAACTTGTTTGCTGGCAGTTTCTGGGGTCCCTTGGCTTATGGCCGAATGGCCCTGGTCCCTGCCTTCATGCTCACAAGGCCTTCTCCCTGCTTATCCATCATTGTCTAAATCTCTCCCTTTTATAAGGGTAATTGTCAGTGCCTTAGGGCCCATCCTTATGACCTCATTTTAACTTCATCACTTTAAAAAAAAAAAAAAGCCCTACCTGCAAATACAGCCACATGGTACTGGGGTTTAGGACTTCATGTGTGAAGTTGGATGGGTGGAAGAAATTTAATCTATAAGATCCACCCAAGGGGAAAAACTCTGGAAGAGATCAGTTTTTTCTTCCTCACACTGTAAACCCCTGCAGTCAGCTGGGTAGGAGCTCCACTGACATCTTTTGAATTTGATGATGGTCCTTGTTCACTAGAGGCAGACACATTAAGTGTGAGATGCGAGAGGAGTTTTCTTGGCCGGGAAAGCCCACCAAAACACAGTTTTTAAATTCATTTTTTCTTACATCCCAGAAATGACAGTTGGCTTAAACGTACCGGTGTGTAGAGTTGGGATTTTATAGTCTGTTGTGTAATATTAAAAAGCAAATGTCATCCTTTGTATATAGAAATAACTGTCAGAGATCTTAGCAGGCCCCAGCTGATCCAGGAGGAAAGGAAACAGAGACAAGATTTTGTAATGCCAGTCAACGAACTACAGCCAACACCAGCCAGTGGACTCCAGGCCATGGGTTCAAACTCACGTTCGAGAAGACAAGGGATTTCCAGGGTCAGAAGCACACCTCTGAGGCCAAGGCAGCCAAAGGGTGACGTCATGAAGGTAAAATTATTACCAAGACCCGCCTTTACCTACTGTATCCCTCTGGTGCCTCTGGTCCTAAGGCAGAGGTAGTACGTGTGGTAGGAGAGACTGTGACCCAGGTTTGAAGATCCTATGGGACAAAGAGTCAAGAAAACGGTGTGCCCTGACATGGTTCTGTTGCTCCTCACCCAACATTAGCTCAATCTTCCTTCTTGTTTTCTTCTTGTAATCAAATGAGCTTTGAAGACTCAGTATGTATTGGAACTACTGAAAGACTTATTAAAACATACATTTCCTAACCCAGCTGCAGAGTTTCTGATCCAGTAGATCTAAGGTGGCACCTGAGCTTTTCTGTTTCCAACATATATCCATGAAATGCAAACCATACTTTGAGAACCACTCTGCATAGTTAGGCACTCTCTCACGCTCTCCTCCTCATGACCAATGATAAATGTGTGAGGAGCAATTATAGGCAAGGTTCAGGGTACAGTCTGTGACCATGGAATGTAACTGTCCTTGTCACTATTTGTTGAAGATCTAGTTTGAGATCTCTTGGCCTCATTAGCTTCATGTTGTAACCAATTGAATTAAGTGACCTCAATTTTTAAATTCTTCCAGGATTCAAATCAATGATATCATAAGACACTTATCCAAGGATTCTGACAAGGTAAGAATTATTTGATATTTGTGGGTCATCATTTAAAACTAGTTCTTAGGGTCATGTGTGTGGTTCAGTCAGTTGGGCATCTGACTTTGGCTCAGGTCATAATCTCTGCATCAATCAATCTCTGCTCAGGTCAAGCCCTGCAATCAACTCCATGCTGACAGTGTGGGGCCTGCTTAGGATTCTCTCTCTCTCTATCCCTTTCTCTCTGCCCTTCCCCCATGCTCTCTCTCTCTCACTCTCAAAATAAATAAACTTAAAAAAAATTAAAAACTATCTCTTAAACTTAGGACAGAGACTCATTTAGAAGCTCCCAAAACTCAATTTAATGAGCAAATGAACAAGAGACTGAGGCAACACCAGCATGGAGCAAAGAGCATGTGGTATTGGATCAAAAGACATGGGTTGAAGTCCCTGCTGTTACAAAACAGCTGTGTGACATTTCTCTCTCTGAACTTTAGCTTCCTGATCTGGAGAACACAGAAGATTGTTGGAATTAAATGAGGTGCTGTTATAACCTAACTAGCACATTATACAGTAGGTGGCTTTCTTCCTTCCATCCAGACTCTTTCTCCACTGCCATTCACCTCTCAGGGTTCTTGAACATAAAATGAGATAATATGTGGGAAAATGCTTCCTTTGATCCAAAAGTACAACTTAAAGATATTTATTATTTAAAACGTCTCCCACAAACACAAAGAATCACATTCACTGCCATACTGACTATAAAGAACCAAAGTTGGAAAAATCTAGATGACCGTCAAGAGGGGACTAAATTATAGAACACCCCTATTAAATAATGCTACCGAGAGATTTCAAAGAATGTACAAACATGGGAAAATCTACAAGGTATATTAAGAGAAAAGAAGAAAATTGCAAAACAATACATACTAAATTATCTACTTCATGCTTTTAAAATCCACATGGATATGTGTACATTTGCATAGAAAGCATCTGTAATAATGCACACCAAGCTCTTATGAGTAGTTATTCCTGGGGAAGGCAGGCAAATAGGACAAGTATTATCTCAGTTTCCCATACAAGCAACAGTCAGCCTTTGGCTCCTGCCAACGTGGAAAGTGTGGGACTTGGCGGAACCTGCAGAGGTTCTGGTGTCCCCAGCAGCTGCCTGAGGAATTGGATGGTACAACTTGGGTATAAACTTCAACCACTGAAGGATGAGAGAGAACACACCTTAGGTGAAACCAATCATCTGAGTTTTCTTATTTTCTTGCTGACTTGGTAACTTCTGCCTCTTGTTGACCTTCCTCCTTCCTGGCCTCCTGGCCTTGTTTCTCTCAATCTTGCACCCCTGGGATTCCTGCCCCTTCCTCAAGTATTAGCATGGGATGCTTTACCTGTATCTCATTTTTCTAGGGAGTCTGGACGAAGACAATAGGATTTTGTGTTTTCTGAACTTTATCCAGTGATAATATATTCAAAGAATACTTGAAGAATAAATGATCAAGAGGGGAAAGGTGCTTGTCTTACTGTAAAGAACAAAATGTCGTGATAATTCAAGGTGTTCTGCTGGAAAGAAGGCTAGGTGGAGGAATGGCGGGCCTCATCATTTTCTGAGTGTTCCCAGAGGAACCGAGGAACCAAATGCTACTGTTTCACGTGTAATGTTGTCATTACCCTTCTCTGAGTCCCACTGCCCCTCCAGGTGGGTCAGATGGGTCAGATCCCCCTCCCCAGGTAATCATCCCCTTCTCCAAAATCTCAGAACCAGGCCCCTTACTTCCTCAGGCCCCTTTCTCTGCTTATAAAACCGACGTGTGTGTGTGTGTGTGTGTGTGTGTGTGTGTGTGTGTGTGTGCGCGCGCACGCGCGCGTGAGAGAGAGAGAGAGAGAGAGAGAGGGAGTGAGTCTGAGACTTAGGTTGTTTTGGATGGATTGAACTGAGGGCTCAAAGAAAGTCCCAAGGAGGGCTATCTACAGCACCCCTTTTTTTCTCAGCATTTAAGAGATACTGGGGCTCTCCTACAGTTGAGAAACAGGACAGGAGCAGGAAATGTAGAAACCTGAACTTGAAGTTGAGTGGGACCTGCTGGCCTCCCCAACCTCTCCCACATCAAATGCCCCAGAAGCAGAAGACCCTTAAGGTCAAGATCTCCAGGTTATAAAAGAGGGGGAGTCAGGGGAACTTTTTTTTAAAATCCAGTAACAATCAAGTTCATAGGCTTAGCACCACAAGAAATTATGTTTCACGGCATCAGACTTGGAGCACAACAAGGAGCCAGTATGAAGTCCTGCTGGTCCTCTGTGCTCCCACTTCAGAGGATGCAGACGGGTGATGACTTAGAAGGGGTGGGGTGGCTGAAGGCTAAGTTCACCTTGTCTAAGTTGTGCTGGATACAACTGAAGGCGAAGTTTTACCCTCAGGGAAGTGCCTGCAGATGCTTTGCGAGTAATACAAGAGTAGAATTTTTCACTGGATTGTTTGTTTTTGGGTGTTGAGTTTGGCAGAGGACATGAATAGACACTTTTCCAAAGAAGACATCCATATGGCTAACAGACACATTAAAAGATGCTCAACATGGCTCAACATCAGGGAAATACAAATCAAAACCACACTGAGATACTATCTGATGCTGGTCTGAGTGGCTAAAATTAACAACTCAGGAAACAACAAATGTTGGCAAGGATGTAGAGAAAGGGGAACCCTCATGTGCTGTTGGTGGGAATGAAAACTGGTGCAGCCACTCTGGAAAATGGTGTGGAGGTTCCTCAAAAAATTAAAAATAGAATTACACCATAACTCATCAATAACATTACTAGGCATTTATCCAAAGGATACAAAAATGCTGATTCAAAGAGGGACCCCAATGTTTGTAGCAGCACTCTCAATAATAGCCAAATTATGGAAACAGCCCAAATGTCCATCAACTGATGAATGGATAAAGATGTGGTATTTTTATACACTGGACTACTACTCAGCGTTGAAAAAGAATGAAATCTTGCCATTTGCAACAACATGGATGGAACTGGAGGGAATTATGCTAAGTGAAATAAGTCTCAGAAGAAGACAGATATATGTTTTCATTCATATGCGGAATTTGAGAAACTTAACAGAAGCGATACGGGAAGGAAAGGAAAAATAAGTTACAAGAAGAAAGGAAGGCAAACCATAAAAGACTCTTAAATACAGAGAACAAACAGGGTTGATGAGGGTAAGGGCAGGGGAAAATGGGTGATGGGCATTGAGGAGGGCACTCGGGATGGGCACTGGCTGTTGTATGTAAGTGATGAATCACTGGAATCTATTGAAACCAAGACTACACGGTATACACCGTGTGTTAGCTAACTTGACAAAAAAATTATTTTGAAAAAAAAAACAGTGGAGTTTTTCTCAGACATTGTTTTGTCCCAGAAAAATCGCTCTTTATTCTGAGTCAGAAATCATTTGAAAAGATAAAACAAACAAGAGGCTGTGGGTGATCTTGACTTTTAGGGGAGAGAGGATTTGGTCTCTTACACCAGAATCCTGAATGTCATATACTCCCTACAACCGGACAGGCTAACAGTAGGAATTTCATTGGAGGATTAGCCAAAAAGGCAAAGTTTGTGCAAAAGAAGTTTAAACAAGAAAGAGCCTTAGGTTTTGATCTAAAATGAGAGGTCCAGAGGAGCTACTCTGAAATGGAGCATCTTTCCTTAAAGCCAGGCCCTGGCTGGTTCAGTCAGAAGAGCATGTGACCCTTCATCTCGAGGTCTTGAGTTCGAGCTCCACACTGAGTGTAGAGATTACTAAAACTAAATAAATAAACTTTCAAGCCAGCCCTGATTGCAGGTGAGGAGTGAACTAGGAACTGGGAGATGCCTTTCCTGCTAGGATCAGAAGAGGCAGCCCACTGCGCCTCCCCTTTGTCTGATGTGACCCTGTTTCTGTTGACAACTCTCGCCAAGTCAAGGTTTTCCTGGATCTCATCAGGTCTGCTCAGAGATTCTATGCGTACGGACTCCTTTTTCCACTCAAACAAGCCCAAGAAAGAGTGTTATGTTCTGTAACCACATTATTTTTAGTCCCAATATTTATAAGTCTTCCTGCTTTTTCTGTGGGTTTGTCTGGGAACTTGAAAAGTTCTCCACTGGAAAGCTTTTCCTTAACATCTCTAGTCTTCAGTTGCTAGGTCTCCCCTGTCCTGCTGCTCTCTGACTGCCCTCACCCTCACTGCCCAGTTCTGCTGCCAGTGCCCTTCACCAGCAGGCTTGGCCTCACCCACTCGGGAGCCAGTCCTGACCAAAGCAGGAAAGAGATGCTGAACCACAGGACGACAGGAGATGAATCCAGAACATTGTGTCTGCCCCAGGGAGGCCTGAATGTCCTCACACCTACCAGGCCATCCTGCTACCAATCCTTGCCACCCACCTGGGTCCCCCTAAAGGCACTGAGGCCCCGATATCTGGTCTGCTCATTAGTTCCTCTCCTCTGGGGGAATGGATTAGAATCTGTATCCCCGGTCAGGGCTTGGGGGCTTTTTAATTGGACAGATCCTCTAGAGTCCCCAAGTACCACCTGCTGCTGTGGTCGCCTGATAATCATGCTCAACCTCCATGCAGCCCAGGGACAGACAGCCACACCTGCTGTACCACACCAAGCACCCCACACTTTAGAAGCCCTCAAACTCCAGGGACACAAGAATACCTGGGAGATGGTTAAAGAGGAGAAGTTCAATGCCCACCAACAGAGATTCTGGTCCAGGTGCCCGACTCATCCACTCACCACCTGTCCTCAGTGATACCAATGGAAAAGCTCTGTGGTATAAGCCTATGGGTGAACCCCTAGCCCAGGACCCACATAGTTCTGGATGCCTCTTTGCCATGTACCCCACTGACCCCACTTCTTCATATCCCAGCCTGCTTTTTGGCCATGTCCACTTGTCATCTATAACCTTTTAACATTTGTCACATTGCATGTAGATCATCCTGAGATTATGGGACATATGGTCCCATCAGCCCAACAAGACTAGAAAGGGCACCCTGACTTCCCAGCCCAATGGACAGGCTTCTACCTCCCTTGAACATTTAATAAATTCTGCATCTGGCAGCGACAAGAAGCTAATCTTGGGGATATACATTATTACAGAGAATTGTGTGTTGGTATTTCAAGAATAATGAATTTTTAATGAACTGCAATCACACAGAGATGGAGAGATTAACCTAAAAAAGGTTAAATAATTTTATACTTGTTCCATGTGGTCTATCTTCATCCCTCTTACGTTGCAGCGGAATACATTTTGGTCTGCCACCAGAAGGAACTTTCCATCGTGGCTTTGTTTCAGAAGGCTGCCTGCAGACCTGGCGCCCCATCTTGTGGGCAGAGAGCTATTTGCATAAACCACCCTCTTCACCCTGTAACCACCTGACAGCGTCTCGAGGGAGGTAGCCGACCCTGTGACAGTCCAATCCCGTTTCCCATCCTCCGAGGGAGGGGCCCAGGCCTTGGGTTCACCCATTCCTTCCTCCATCCCCCGCTGTGCTCTGCTTCCTGCCTTGTCATCTGGAGCACCAGGGCCTAGATTAGCATAGGGAATGACAGCTAGAAATACAGTATGTGGGAAGAGCCTTCCCCATCTTTCTCCGCAATTATCACTCAGCTGCTTCAGTAAACCACAGAATTGTTCTCCAAATACCTCATTCCGGGTTACAAGATTACAATAGCCTGGAGGTTACAAAGGTAAACACAGGTCACTTTTGAGATTTTTGAGATGCATTGCCTTCCCGGGCCAATTCTCCCCTAATCTTTTCTTTCTGAGGAAAACTGGGGCTAGGAGGACTTCCTCCTCCCTACTCACACAGGAGAAGATTCTAGAAAGAGACAAAATGAAGAGACAGCAATGTCCAGGGCAGGCCCCTTGTCTCAGTGGCTCCGGGCTTACAAGTGAAGGGCTCCTGGCCGTCCAGGCACCTTCCTGGGCCTCTGCCACTTCGGCACTTCCTCAAGCAGAAAGGAGGTTTCTGTGTTCTTGTGCAGGACCCAGTGCTCAAGTCCCAAATATGGAGTCCTAGATGAGCAGCTCCACGTTCTTCTGTTCAGATTGGAGTCTTGATTTGAGTTGCCCAGTCCTCCAAATGGGAAGATTTGGCATAACCAGCACAGAATAATAAAGGTCTGATCCACAGGCTAGGACTAAAAGCATCCTTACTGACCGCCAGGGGGCTCTTGCCCATCCGGGGACTCCCTGCACACCGTCCTCTGTGTGAACTGGGCCCTGGAGCTGGGTCACACCATGGAAGCCTACATGTCTGAGAAGGTAGCTTTCTGGCTCTCTGATAATGGGTAGCCCCTCAAGATGGAGAGAGATCTTCCATGATCTTAAAATGTGGCCTGAAAGGGCACACAAGGATTAGTCATGGACAGATTTCAGGTGGAGATGTTCCCATACCTGACAAAAGCTCAAAGGACTGACAAAGCCAAATGACAAGGGCAAGGAAGGGAATATTATGTGAAGCATAGCCTAACTAGAGACACCTGTCACCTGAAGGCCTTCAAATTCAAGTTTAAAAAATGTGCTGGTCGAACAAAATATATGTGAAAACCAGGTTCAACACCCTGGCCTCCAGTTTACAATCCCTGGACCAGGAAAGAGGCAAGAAAAAAGTAAAAGCAACAGATCAGAAGAAATGTGGTTAAAGTATTTGGCTCCCCTCCTTCCCAGCAGCCCACACTCCCCTCTGCTGTGGAGCGCCATCCAGACTATGGGAAGTGATCTCCCAAAGAACATGGTTTCCAGGATGTTTTCCTAGGAAACACGATGAATTCCACCAACCAGGCCTTCTCTCTATTCTCATCCCTTCTGAGACCAGAAGACATTTCTAATGTTACAGCAAATCTGTGTCCACGGGATGGAGGGTTTTCTTTTTTTAAGAAACATTTTTGTAATGTTTCTTTACTTTTGAAAGAGAGGGAGAAACAGAGCACATGTTGGGGGAGGGGCAGAGAGGGAGAGAGACACAGGATTCGAAGCAGGCTTCAGGCTCCAAGCTGTCAGCACAGAGCCCAACATGGGGCTTGAACTCACAAACCATGACCTGAGCCAAAGTCGGACACTTAACAGACTGAGCCACCCAGGTGTTCCTGGAGGATTTTCTTCTAATTGAAACTAATTACAACTGGTCACAATAAAAATTCCATGACCTTGACATTATTAGCTTGGCATTCTAACAATAGCACTGGCCAGCTCAGTCCTCTGGTGACGGGGAAAATAGGAATGAGGACACACACGATGAATGTGGCCCATCTGGCCGATTATATCTGTGCCAGTCAAAGGCACCAGTGAAAATATCGGCCTATGTCTGATACCACCATCGCTGCTCCCCATCAGACAGAATGAATGAGGGTTCAGTCACATCCGGCTGCACTGGAAATGGATGGAGCTCTAAGCTCAGGGAGCACCCGACTGGAATGAATCCTACAGGTGACCCAACACCACTGGTCCCTGTCACGTTTATTGGGGAGTGGATGGAGACGGCTCATCAGTGCCCAGCATTGGAGGCTTGGAAAGGAAAGAGGGTGTGTTGAGCTTTGGGGACTTGGATCATATAGGAGTCCTATGTGGCCTGGTCCAGTAATTTGGAGCATGATTATGAGAATTTGGGGTCTAATAGATTACAGTAATTGGTTTAGAAACATTTTCTTCCCCAAATGTGTCAGTTGAAGGCACCTGTTCAGTTCCTTTCCTTGTATTTTCCGGAAAAGAAAATCTCCAAGGATATAGGAACAGCCCCCACTCTGGTGCATGCATTTTGAGGTCCAGTTAGAGAATCTATTCAGAAACAGCTTGGAAATGGAAGGGCACAATGAGGGAAGGATAAAGGACATCCTTTTGTAAATAATCGTTCCCTTGAGTCTCCCTACTGCTTCCCACACCACCGCCTCTGCTTCTCTGGCTACTGGAGCTCCAGTTTTCCACTGGGGGTGGGCCATTGGGGGGGGGGGAACTCCCAGGAACCTGCCAGCTCACCAGCCTATCAGAAGCCCAACCACCGCACTGTGGCTCCTGCCCTTCTGGCCCATCCCCACAGTTCCCCTAGCCACAGCAGGCCCAGGCCCGATGCTCATCTGATCCCCTGAGGTGGTGGCTGCCTGGCTGACAGCCTGCATTTCCCGCCCACAGGCGTCCTTCTGTGGTCACTACAGGAACTGCAGCCTCTGCAGTAAAATTAAGTTAGGACTGTATGAGCTTCCCTAAACGAGACTTGGTAGTCACCCATCCAGGGAGAAAAAGCACAGGCATCTCGTTGAGATGATGACAACCAACACAAGAAATGCCAGAAGGCTTGAACATTTCCATACAAGCACCAACCATTATCAACACCCTGCTTTTCTCAAGTGCCATTGAATTCAGAGTCAGATAGAAGCATGGACATTTTCTTGACCTGTTTTCTGGATTTTTCACTCGGCGATGGGTACGTGATACAAGCTCCATAAATACATTAGTACAGGCTGACTGATTTCCTCCTCTAGAAAACTTGTGCTTAAACTGAAATGAAACTTACTGAACCAAAGAGAACACCCAGGCAGAAATTCAGGTTTGCCAGAAAGGTAAGAAGACACAGGGTACCTCTTAGGTATCTACTCTTCAGATTTCAAGAAGGCCTAGGAAACATCATGAATGGACAGCCCAAGGAGGTATCAGATCACAGCGGTCTCTTCGTTGGTCTTCTTCCCACTGGTCTTACTTCTACCCTCACCACCCTGTTCACCATGTGCTAGTTGAAGGAGACCAGTCAGGTGATGTCACGCCCCTACCTGTAAACCTACAATGGCTTCATTGCTCTCAAGATAAAGTTCCTGTTCCATTCCATGGCTTGCCAGCAGCTTCACAATCTGGTCCATGTTAATTTCTTAATACCCACTGCCAAGAGGTCTCCATTCATTCCTACTTCTACTTTCCCAGAAAAACCAAACTCTCCCTTTCCTCCATGCCCTTCCTCTTCCTGGAGCATCAACCCAGCTCCTAACTCCAAGCTCTCCTTTAGCAGACCACAGTCATCCAACAAGGTAAGTGGGATGATATTCCCTTATCTCAAAATATTACATGTAATTATTAACTGTGACCCGAGATATCAGAACTATGGTCAAAAAAAAAATCTTCACAGGATCTGAAGGATAAATAGGAGTCAATTAGTGTGACTGGGTTTGGAGAATATTCCGGATGCAGGAACCATGTCATAGCAGGCTCTGAGCTGGAAAGGAGCCAGGCATATTCAGTCATCTAGAGGTATCTGGAGCTAACCCCCTCCTAGATGCTCCCAAGGCCCCCTGAACAACTTCCACCATAACCTTAGCTTACAAATATTTGTAGATTTAGCACCTTTTGAGGGAAGGGTATGTGCGTGTATCAGTTTCAAAGATATAGCCCCAGCTTCTAACACTGTGCCTAGAACATAGCAGTGGCTCAAGACAATATTTAACAAATGAATCAATGAGAAACCAGAGACTCACAGAACCTACAACATTGACCCAAGTTTGCACAGCTAGAAAGCAGCATTGAGGCAGGTTTGCTAAGTCTAAACCACAGCTCAATCTATCTTGATTCTGTGCCTGATGTCCTTAAATAAAATAGATGATAAATTCTTCATGGTCAGGAACACTATTTTCATCTTTCCAAAGAACTTATGAGTTGGTGTTGGATAAATGCACCAAATGAATAAAAACAAAAGCACTCAATGACTAAGGGAGCTCATTTTTATACCCTTTATTAGATTTTTTTTCAGTATATAACCTAAGTATGTCCATTATCTGGGTTGCAGGGTAAAGCCTCCTAAGATTGGAGAATGTATTTGGCACAAAATCCTGTTTTTTCCAAGGCAAGAATCATTAATTTTTCTGGTGGGGTGCTCCAAGTCTTCATCAAGGAAGGAAGTAGGACTGTTTTAGGCAATTTTCAAAGCAGAGCCCAATAAAACATGGAGAAGCCTGGCCTCCTTGTACTTCTATAAGAAGTCTATGTTCTAAGCCCCCTAAAACTTAGCTCCACAAACTGGAATTCCCAATCCAATTTGTAGAGGCTTTCCAACCTTGAGTCTATTAGTCAGGATTCTCCAAAGAAAGAGAATCAATAGGAGCTACATACACATGCTGACAATTATGGTGCCTAAGAAGTCCTACAATACGCCACCTGTAAGTTGGAAACCCATGAAAGATGGTGGTATAAATTACCAAGTGAAGGCCTGACAACCAGAGGAGCCAAAAGTGTAAATCCCAGTCAAATGCAAAAGAAAATAGGAGGGGAGATGCCCCGACACAAGAGATAAGGCAGGAAAAAAAAAAAAGGTGTGGATTCCTCCTTCCTCCACCTTTTTTTTTTTTTTTTTTTTTTTTGCCTTCAGTGGATTGGATGAGGGCCACCATATTTGAGGAGAGCAATCTAGTTACTGAGTTCACAAACGCAAACACTAATCTCATCTGGAAACACCCTCACAGGCACACCAGAAATAATGTTTAACCTGGGCATCCCAAGGCCAATCAAGTTAATACATAAAACTAACCACCATACTCAGATGGCTTCCCAGAATTCTTCTGGCTTAGAAACAATGAAGAGAAAGAACTTCATTTCATTCAGAACTTGAAAAGAATGGTCTCTGGTGACATGAAGTTCACTAACCAAATACATTAGGATAAGTCAGATTTCTCCACTTATGGACAAAGTTCTACAATCTATAAGAGGAAGAAGAATTTCTGATCTAAATCTTGACCAGTTTAAAAATCAGTGCACAATGGGATGGTCTTTGTGTTTGAGGAGGACATGTTGATTTTTTGCTTGGCAGTACATAGGGATGACAAAAAGTTCCCAGGGAATGTGAGATTGTCCTGTTAAATCATAGGTCTCTGCAAGAAGGATCTCAGTAGAGACCAAGTCTCCTGTAAGAGACAGAATGACTCTCAACTGTGTAAGACTGGATCGAAGGCATAACACAGATGAAGCAAGAACATGCCGTCGGAAATGGAGTTAGCATCGCCTCCTGAGGGGTGCTCAAGAGTGATGTGCTTGAGGGGTGCTCCTGGGTGGCTCAGTCGGTTAAGTGTCCGACTCTTGCTCTTGGGTCAGGTCGTGATCTCACAATTCTTGGGATTGGGCCCCACATTGGACGCTGCACTGACAGTGCAGACCCTGCTTGGGATTCACTCTCCTTCTCTCTCTCCATCCCTCCCCTGCTCATGCTCACTCTCCTGTACATTCTCAAAATAAACTTAAAATTTTTTAAAAGAATGAGGTGCTGCCCACTTCAAGTTCATCAGAGCAAGTGACTATATTCCACATGTGACGTGATTGATCACACTCCCACAACTCAAGGTTATCCAAAAGCAAACCATCTACCTAGTTCCCTTTGTCTGATTCCAGTCTCACTAAACAATCTACTATTGACCATTGGCCTTAAGATTGTTCTATAGGAAGAGACAGGTCCAGACCATTATGATGTATTTTATCTGTGTGGTATCTGTGTTTTTCAGTATAAATCAAGAATGTGGCATTCTGGGGGCATGTAGGTGGCTCAGTTGGTTGAACGTCTGACTCTTGATTTCAGCTTAGGTCATGATCCCAGGGTCATGAGATGGAGCCCTGCATCAGCTTGGGATTCTCTCTCTCTCAAAAATAAGTAAATCAACTTAAAAAAAAAAAGATAGCATTCTGTTTTCATCTTAAAGCTATACATTTGGTTGGAGCAAATTTTTCTCAAGCATTGAATCCACTTTCATGGGGCTGGTTGAATCAAAACTTGAGCCTGTAAAGCTAGGGGCAGACCCTAGACTTTGAGGAGGTCAACAGCATTATCATTTTGTGATGCCTCTTTGGGTCTGCCAGCTCCCCTGGCTATGCCTCACTCTAGACCTTCAAATCATGCCTCTAACTTCCACTCGAGTTGTTCTTCTTCCCTCCAGGAGTGTGTTGGGCTACGCTGAGCCTCATCTCCTAGAACCAAGCACATAATTTGCAAGGAGTCTGCCTATGAATGGTTTTCCCTCTTTGATAGGTTATCTATCATCTCTGGAGCTTAAACCCATAACCCAGGTTTCTGGGCACCTAGGTCTGGTCAAATAATTAGAAAAACTCTGGTGGAGACATGTTGAACACTCCTGATTCCAAGCATCTTACTTGGAGTGGGGTCCCCAGGGAGATAGTCATGGCTTTCAAAGTTAACAGAGGCATTGTCAGCCTTTGCCCCTCCAACAAGATTCTTCCAGGCTCACTTTACACGACCAGCTTTCCAAGGATGTCGGCAAGCACGGTCTTTCATCCTACTACCCACGGCAACATCCCAGTGCCTAAGAGAGTGCTAGATCCGTAGCAGGGACTCAACACCTGTTTTGGAGGCGAGTGAAAGAAGGCAGGCTATTCATTCTCTCCCTTTACCTGCTCCCCACATCAGTGACAACATGTGCCACCATGAGTAACAGCTCTCATTACACAAAGGGATTCTCCATAGCCTGGGAGGGGAAGGAGTCAGCTGTGTATCAAAATATCTAAGGCCATATGTTTGATAGTGCCTTATACACACTCCCCAGGAGATTCTAGAATGTCTACACAGACCCTTGGGAAAGGAGGTTGAAGAAGGCACTGGATTTCCTCCAGCTGGGCATCTGGCCAAGCATGGACAAAGCCAGACAGAGCCCCAAGGAGCAGTGGGGAGGAACGTACGGACTCTCCAAGGCTGCAACCTCAGTTGCTCCTTCACATCCACCCACAAGCTGGGAGACGTGCTCCCAGGGCTGAGGTTTCCCGTTCCCTATGTGGAGAATGGTAAGGTCATTTTGTTTTCAGAAAAACAAGAGTCCCACTCAAACATGCAATCTCCGAAGAGAGGCCAGAGAGAACAAGAGCACACCCCCAAGACTTCTGTGTGAACCTGCATTTCCTTCTTGCCAGAGACCATTTCTGTCTCCTTCTCTGCCTTGTGGTGGGAAGCTCACCACCTGCCTTGCCTTAAACCTCCATGCTGTGTGAACACAGGCCAAACCCCAAGGCCATCACCACCAGGGTCTCAGGGACATGTGGGCACACAGAGAGAGCCAGAGACCCACTTTTGTGACCACCAATGATGTGCCTGGGTAGGCCTGACATTTAGGTGTTGTCTTCTTTCGTCACACAGGTTTGACCAGCAGACCATTCATGAAAAGGAGGTGCTCAGTAATTACTGTTGAATGAATTAATGTGAAGTCTACAGGCCAGGACCTGAAGGACAGAGACAAAAGAGACTCGTTTTGAAGTGAAATCCACCAGAATGGATGGAGAAGAGGCCTCAGAGGGCAGAGTAGAGGGCTGGGAAGGGGCCTCCTGAGGACAATGCATCCCTAGAACAGAGGGGTCAAATGGCAAATCAGTACCACAGAACCCACCAGCCTCTATCCACAGCCTCTGGGACTTCCACGGCATCTCAGTGCTTCAGTGGGTGCTGAAAATGTGTGGGAGTGGCTGGTGTGGTGAGCTGGGGACAGCCCATCATGGCCTCAAGTGTCCTTCCTTCTACCTGCCCCAAAGCAACAGCAATGTAGCAGTGGAAGCTTGCCCCGAAGGCATCATGGGAAGCCGGAGAGGCGACAGGAAGGAAGAGGGCCTGGTGCCCAAATTCCTGCTGCTTCTGAGTTCTGTGGAGTCAAGTGTCTGGTTTTTCCCCAGCAACCAACACCTTGTGCAGTGACTTCAGATGAAAAACCTCACTTGGAGTCTTGACAGCCTAGTGTGGCTGCTCAGATTTGAGCTAATAATCAAAACCTGCTGCCTCCGTGCCCCTGCCCCGGTCCCGTTCAGAGAGCAGAACCGGAAGACCCTGCTCCCAGGCACACCAACGACACTCAGGTGCCCCAAACGGGAAACTCGTTCTGGAGTGCCGGCCACATGCTGGGCCTGGTGCTAGACATTCAAAGGGTCCTCTTCCCTCCGGGGAGAGACTCTCTTTATGCCCTTTTCATAAAGGGGACATGGAAGGGTTGAGCCTGTGCCCTTGACAAAAACCTTCATCCTTCTGTCCAGTAGGGTCAACTTATAAAACTAGGACTTGGAAATAAGTCTGTTGCTATAGAAGACAGTTTCCTCCCAGGGGTGACAATACCCACGCCACACATACCCCCTGCCCAGCGCAATTCTCCGCCACCTCCCTTAACCCACCTATCAGACATTTGCCATGATCCGCTGTCTTTCACCATCTTCATTAGCATCTCCCTGGGTGACGCTGTAACATCTGCCATCAGATCAGTAATGGTCAGAAGCTCTAGTGCCACTGGACCCGGCGTCTTGCTCTGACCTATGAGAACAGTGGCCCTTTGTTCACTGGTTCCCGTCAGACATATGAGAAAGAGACGGGGCTCCCTAAGATGCTCATTTTATAGGTAGCTAAAAGCACCCCCCACCGCAAAGCAAACCTAAAAGGGCATCTGTCTTCAAGGATGGCAAGATCTACCTCCCCTTTGTTTTCTTAGGAGGATGGAAAATTTAAAAAGCATTGCAAAGCTCAGAGGATTGAATTATCAAGCATCAGAAGAAGATTATCCACTCTCATTCCTACACTCAGCAACCTGCTCAGCAAGGTGGGACAGAGGAGAGCAGGCCTAAAGGATTCCATGGTCCAGCTCTGGCTAGGAGCAGCCCCTCCCCAGCAAAATGTGGCCCTCTGCAAGTGCAGGTGACCCTGCTATCAGAAAGTAGGGCATTCCTGGGGCACCTGGGTGGCTCAGTCAGTTAAGTGTCCAACTTCTGCTCAGGTCATAATCTCACAGTTGAGGGGTTCAAGCCCTGCATTGGGCTCTGTGCTGACAGCTCAGAGCCTGGATCCTGCTTGGGATTCTGTGTTTTCCTCTCTCTATCACTCTCTGTTTCTCAAAATTAACCTTAAAAAAAATTTTTTTTAAAAGAAAGTAGGGCATTCCTATGAATGCCAAAATGGCATAAGTCGAAGAAGTAACTATTATATGGAAAAAATTTTAAGCACTCCCTAACCCCAAAAATCACCTCTCTTAGGCTTTTCTGATCCCTTAGGGCACATCTTGGTAACAGATGCACAAAATAAATCAGGTTAAGCCACAAATGTTCAAGGACACAGCTCAAAGCCAGCGGCCTGACAGGGAGATGGTCAGTGTGGTTCACGGGGGGGGGGCTGATGGCACCACTCTCATGACTTTGGGCGCCTCTGCCTCTACCAAGCTTGCTGCAAAACCAACGCTGAAGGCTGTTTTCACTTTTTACCTTTTTCCCTAAGAACGAAAATCCTCATCATATTTCATTAGGTTAGTAAAACAGATACTCGATGTAGGTCTTTGGTAAAGGCCAAGGGGTGGAACACAAGCTCACAGAAAGTGGGGACACCTGTATGGAGCTGGGCCTCCTCTCTCCAGGACAGTGGTCCTCAGAGTGAGGTCCCTGGACCAGCAGCCGCATCACCTGGCAGCTTATAAGAAATGTAAATTCTCAGCCCCCAGCACTAAGGGATCAGAAGATCAGGATGGTGAACTCAGGTGATCATCAGGTCCTGACGCTGCATAGCTTAAAACCTGCTGGTCTGGGGCACAGAGAAACACCTGGGAATCTTTACTCTGGCTGGCGAGGCAGCCCAGTAACAAAGGCCGTGACTGCAAGCGGGGGGAGGCGCAACCAGTGTAGATCATGACTGCGTCGCCACGCCGAGTTCTGCCTTCTGAAGTCATCTCGGAGATGAGCATGTTATTTCCTCAATCACTGGGGCTCCAGACACCTTGAAGCTCAATTTTCTGGCCAGACTCTGCCAGGCAGGGCTCCCAAAAAGAATAGGGACAGTGGTAGACTAAATAAGGCCAGTCTTCATAAAGTGTCTTCAATTATGCCTGGCCCTTCAATAGGGCACCTGTTTCTTTTTGCTTCTCCACATCCCCAGAACACAGCACAGCCTCAGTTCTTCCAACGTTAATGATGAACCACAGACCTTCCAGAATTGCCTAATCCAGCCCTGATCGGGGCACAAGCTAAGCTCCTTGTGAGAAAACCTCCCAAATCATTTTGTCTAATCGCCCATCCCCCACTGATTGCTCTGACATTCCTTCAGCCACTTGTTACTGAAATGTACAGTTTGACACTGTTTTAGCACAAAGGCAAAGCCCCATTGTAAAATAAAATACAGATGCAGCGAATCACTCGTCAGCACAGGCATCAAACCCCCCAGGAGCCTCTGAAAATAGCAGGAGGAGAGTCATTCTCCATGGGTGATTTGCCCGTTTTCTCTTGAACGGATTAGAGGGAAGCTTCCGTTTATAGGACTCACATTTAAGCCTGCACCACCACTAGATCCGCCTTCAGCACCCACTCCAGACCGTGATCGCACTCTCTTTGGCATGGCTGACGGAAACACGGTGACCCTGGGAAGCTAGGGAGCCAGAGAGAAGCCTGCTGCCACTAATGACTGAAAGCTTTTTGGGGCTGGGACTCCATGAGGTCAAGGAGATTGGTTCTGTCTCCTGTCTGGCGCGGGAGGGCTAATGGGCAGTGAACTGGGGGTTGGGAGTCACACCTTCCCCACAACTCAGACACACCTGTTTACCTCTGTGAAGAGCTCAGCAGGCTGCTCATCTGCTCAACTCGGAGTCCCTGGAATTCTCCAGATGTCACTCAGGATGGCAGCTCTTCTCCAGAGGGGATGGCCACAGGGCCCGGAAGGATGGTGTCTGAGACCAACCTGCTCTCCAGACGCCAACACCCTGCCATGGAGAGTTGGCTTCCTTTCTCTGTCCTCAGAAGACCCTCCTTTTGTGTCTCATTAAATGGCCTGAGAGGCAAACAGCTTCCAGACTCTCTACCTCCTACTCTAAGCTTGTTAGCTAGAAAAAAGTCACTGACTGCAATACTTACTTTCCAAAAGTACAGTAGGCATTCTTTTAGTCTTGAGTGTTCTATTCACACACACCAGGGCACAGGCTTTTAGCAAGTGGAGCTGGCCCTCTGACGAAAAGGCAGCACGGAGTATTTACTCAATCAATATTTATAACACGCAGACGTGTTGAGCCAGGAGCTGTGCTAGGCCCCAGAGTCACCAGGCCGAGCAGAACGGCCACAGCTCTTCTGTCAGTATTGACAGCACTCCACAAGTAAATAACTGAATGTAAATGTAGCTAGAGACTCTGTCAGGTGTCATGGAGGACTGGAGGAGAGATGGTTCAGAGCAGGGCCCCCCTCCCCCCCAAGACCCAAAGACGAGAAACGGGCCAGCTGGGCATGATCCAGGCAGAAAAGCAACCCAGCAGAGGGAATCACAGGTCACGAGAGCAGACATGGGAAGTGCCACATGGGTTTAACGAATACAAAGAAGCCACTGGAGAGGCTCAGAAAGGGGGGAGGGGCAGAAACAATCAAGTTGGGAGGTGGGCGGGGCCTTGAAATCAAACAGCCTTGGGTTTGAATCCCAGGTCCCCATCCCTTGAGACAAATTGCTCAAAGTCAGGGTCCTCCCCCATAAAATGATGACAATAGTAACTTCCTCACACGGCGCCTGTGTCCCGAAAATGAACTGATGGCCATAAAGCTAATGAACCATAATAAGCAATCATGAAATAGAAGGTATTATCATAAGCTGCTCATCTCATGGTAAACCTCGCCCACCTCTAGCAAGACTAGAAATTACTGGGTTAGAAAATATGAGGCACAAGAAGGAATATTGACAGACTTGGGAGGTGGGGGGATGAACCCTGATAATTGGGAGGTTGTTTAGAAAGTACATTCATTTTTGTTGGTGCCCATGATTTCAACATGATTATTGTATATGCTTTGCTTCTGCTGGAATTCTATTTGTGTTACTTAAATACCACAATGAGGTGTTGCAACAAATCAGCCTGAAGTCTGTGGCTTAAAATTTATTATCTTGCAGTTTCTGTGAGTTATGAGCCCCACACAAGTCTCACTGAGCTAAAAACCAAGATATCAGCAGGACTGTGTTCTTTCTGGGGCCTCTAGGGGAGAATCTGATTCCAAACTCATTCAGTTTGTAGATAAATAAATTCAATTTTTTTGCTGTTGGAAAACTGAGGTGCTCATTTCCTTCCTGGCTGGGAGCTAGAGCCACACATACCTCCTAATGGCCTTTCTCGGGTCCTTGCTCATGGGCACCTGCACCCAGAACGGCGATGGTGGACCAGATCCTCGGGCTTGCAATCTCCCTGGGCCTTCCTCCTCTTCTGTGCCTCTCCCTCATCAGCCAGAGAAAATGCTGCTTTTAAGAGCTTGTGGGATCAGACTGGGCTCACCTGGGCCCAGCGATTCATGATTATCTCCCTATTTTGAAGTTTGTCATCTTTTTTTAATGTTTATTTATTTTTGAGAGACAGTGCATGTGCATGAATGGGGGAGGGGCAGAGAGAGGGAGACACAGAATCCGAAGCAGGCTCCAGGCTCTGAGCTGTCAGCACAGAGCCTGATGTGGGGCTTGAACCCACAAGCCATGAGATCATGACCTGAGCCGAAGTCGGACGCTTAACCGACTGAGCCACTCAGGTGCCCCTGAAGTCAGTCATCTTTATTACACCTGCAAAGTCCCCTTTGCTGTGAAATCCAACCATTTCACTCAGAGGTTTCAGGGCGGAGGGCATGGACATCTTTGGGACCCATTATTCAGCCCACCACAGATGCTAAATAGTTTTCCTGACCCGTGAGAGAATAACCTAGACTGTCAACAGGGAATCATCACCACGAGTTCTAGTTAGAGACTAGATTCACAGACTCTGAGAAGAACTGACCAAAACACCTCAGAGTCCCTGAGACAGAACAAGCAGGTAAAAGAGCCAAGCAGAAATTCTAGACTTCGGCCACAAGACGGAAAACCAGCTCTGATAATGGGCGCCTGTGGATGGTGGCTGCATAGTTCCTGGCACAAGGCAGAAACCCAGTTACTCTAGGGGGTAGGAGGTGGGCAAAATGGGCAAAGAGGAGTGGGGAGGGGACAGCCTTCCAGTTATGAAATGAGTAAGTCTCAGGGATAGAAGGAACAGCCTAGGGTATATAATCAGTGGTATTGTGATGGCCTTGTGCAGTGACAGAGGGCACTACACTTAGGAGCAGAGCACAGTGTACAGATTTGCTGAGTCATTATGTCATACACCTGAAACTAACACAACATCATGAACTATAAATAGGAGAAGGAAGAAGAGGAAGGAGAAGAAGGAGAGGAAAAAGAGGGAGGAGGAGAAGCAGCAGCCCAGTTACTCTACTTACAAGATCAAAGCAGCCTGGGACAAGGTTGGCTTAGATCTTGGGTCTTTGGGGGCTTCTGATTTAGGGGCCCTTGACATTTCCTGACTGAGAACAGGGTGGCCTACAAGTTGTCTTGTAGTGTCTCCAGATGGAAAAATCTTTGGTTTGAAGGAGAGAGAGAGCAAGGTCAGCCCTCATAGACCTCTTCCTGTAAGTTCACAACAGGGAATATGGCGAGGGAGCATAATTCACAAATGGCCTTGTCTTAGCAATGTTGCCCTCTCTGTTCAAATACCAAGAGGTGGAAGAAGTCTCTAGTTCAAGGGAATGCCCATTTGCTTTCTTTGTCTTTGATGCGTGTGTGTGTGTGTGTGTGTGTGTGTGTGTGTGTGTTTCCTTGACTTCTAAAGTTAGACCAGTCCCTGGGGCACCTGGGTGGCTCAGTCAGTTAAGCATCCAACTCTGTTCTGGCTCAGGTCATGATCTTTGGGGATTCAAGTCCTACATCAGGTGCTGTGCTGATGGTGCAGAACTTTCTTGGGATTCTGTCTCCCTTTTCCTGCCCCTCCCTCACTTGTGCTCTCTGTCCCCCCAAAATAAAAATCAGTAAACTTTTTAAAAAATCCACTAGTAGAGCAGAGCATGCAGTAGGTACTCAATTTGTTGAAAGCACATCAAATCCAACAGCCTAGAAGACCCGATCAGAAAAAGAAAAAAAATGGAAACTCCTTGTGCACCAAAAGTAAGGAACCAGACCCACGGAGGAAAGCTTAATCTGGTTCTCTTCCTGTCTTCCTGTTATCAGGCTAGTTTTTTTCTGAATTGGCTGTATTTGCCCTTTGGGATAATAATGATTAGTTATGGGGTGACAAGCACACTAAATTAAGAACATGATAATACCAAATCCCTCCGCCTGCTTTAAGGTACAGGGAAGGAGAGCGCTCTTAAGTGTGGGAGACCAGCCTAGGGATAAGAAGGTAAAGACACTTGAGCCCTTTGCCTGTCAAACTTCTATCCATACACTTTCTAGATTCGTGTTGGGTCCAGAATGCAGTGTTGTGGCAGAGAAGGGGAGACTGGAAAGAAGGCAGAGGTAGGGAGAATTGTGGAAAGTTCGCAAGAATTTGGATTCTAACCTCCCTCCTTTGCTACTGGAGCTGATCCTGGAGAATTGAGTCATCCTTGGCACCCTGCCCTTGACTGCTAATATTGATAACAGTTCCCTTGATCTAGGTGAGTCTCACAGCTCATAACACAGGCAAGAGACGGGAGGTCGTGGCCACTGTTGCTCTTTTTTCTTTCCATGACAGGCCAGGGGTTGAGGCAAAGGAGGGAGATGCAGCTGCCCGCTGCAGGGGAGGGAGGCGGCGGTCATGATGGAGATGTTTAAAATTGAGAGACTGAGATAGAAATGTCAGAGAAGCTCGTATCTCCACGGCCTAAAAGTCTGCAGCACCGCAAGTATCGGTCTGGTGGTGGAGGGAGGTTAAGCGGTGATGGCCACATTCCCTGCCGTTCCAATCTTGGGGGCAAGAGGGTGCCCTTCCCCAGAGAAGGAGGTCACGTTGGAACTTCAGTGGCACAGGCCAACAGCACTGACCCCCTTAATCAGCCCACAGGTCTCCAACTTTGGTGGCCATCCAAATCTCCTTGGGAATCCTGTTAAAATTCAGATTCCTGGGCCCTACGCATGGCAGGCTCTGCCCTACCCTGGTCTTGATCCAAAGCCCTGGAGTTCCACGGGTGGCAAGAAGCCAGCATCTCCCTTTTGCTCTGTGTCTTCATCCTAGAAAGTGGACAGAGGCCACTCTTGGCCTCTGACAGGTGCTTGGTTCCTTACTGACAGTGACACACAGACCTCCAGCAGGTGGGAATTGCCCTTGCCACCTACAGCTTCGGTTGTAGTTAAGCCCACGCCGACGGGAGCTGTGCTCTTGTTCTGAAATGGTCAGCTAGCCTAGGCGAGCCCATAGGGAATTTCAGCCCTGGGTATGTATCAGGAAGGCAGTGGATACTTGAGAACTCACTGTGATCAGGATTAGATTACCCCCCTTTGAGCTGGTCAGGTCAGATTTCCAGATGCAGGGAAGGTCTTCTGGGGACAAGGCTTCAAATGGCCTACCCCATCATAGTGTTCTATTTTGGATGATCCTACTGGTTTGCAAAGAAAGGGAGTGTGTATGTATATCTGTGTGTACACATGAGTACTTCGATGTATAGATGTAAGGCATGTACTAAGATATATAGCAGCAATGGGTTCCCAGGATGTACAAATACAGGGCTCTGAGGATATGGTTTATTTTTCTCCTCCTTTTGTTGAGGACAAGACCTTTTTACTTTAGAAGCATCGACTGAGCACCTCAGTATACTATGGAGATGCGGAGACCCTCACCCTATCAGAATTTACAGACAAGCTAAAGCATTTTGCAAGATAGGGATGTGTTTCACTTTATTTCTTTTGAACTCATTCGCAGTTTCACTGTACTCCAGGAGCGCAGACCACTCCCATTTTGTCAAAATTTACTGACCAGCTATTATGCACCCAGTATTGCGCCAGCTGCTGTGGGGTACACCAAAGAAGCATAATAAATAACTGGGGAGCTGAGTGTATCAGGCATAAAATTTATCAGAGAAGAATGTAAGACAAATTGACAGTACCAATAATACATACATAATGCAAGCCTGTTTCTCCCAGATCACAGTTGCCCTCAACTAGAGTAACTTAAAATTTACACTTAAAATTTATGTAATGTTACTTGATTAAGCATAAACATAAAACTTGGTATACCTTTTTAAAATTTATAAACACCAAATTTTTAATTTTTTAATGTTTTTTTTAAATTTACTTTTGAGAGCAAGAGAGACAGAGCACAAGTGGGGGAGGGGCAGAGAGAGAGAGAGAGAGAGAGAGAGAGAGGGAGACACAGAATCCAAAACAGGCTCCAGGCTCTGAGCCATCAGCACAGAGCCTGGCTGGGGGCTCGAACTCACAGACTGAGAGATCTCAACCTGAGCCGAAGTCGTACACTTAACTGACTGGTCAGGGCGCCCCTATAAACACCAACTTTTTATTTTTACTTTTATATTTTTTAAAACACGAAATTTTTAAATGACTTACAAAAAAATTACTGAAAAGTCCATCATATTCAAATCAGCAACACCAATGCAATGGTACTGTTCTGCCAAAAACAACTTAGCAGTCTTTAATAATAGAAAGAGGCAGCCCCAGGTCTAGTTCTTTATTTAATCTGCTTGACTTTCACAATAGTAATTCAGAGAGGGCTTATCTATGTAAGAGTGCTGTTTAAAATTACATTCATGGTCTTAAGATTTGGCCTCCTAGTTCAGAATAATCAGACCTCATACTTGACCAAACACTGCCACATGCAATTCTCAAATGCCTGTTTTAATGATGTATCATCCGATAACACAGTAAAGCTGTCTAATTCAATTGAAGATAAGATTAACATTGTGGCATTCTTGAATCTGCATTAAATTTAATCCTATTATTGCCTGTAGGAAGAGAAGAAACCTTCTTTATCGTAAATTTACTATTAAACCTACTTTGAATGAACTATGAGTTGCAAAGTTCTCAATCCAACTGGGCCTTAATATATCTGCTTCTATGTTGTGATGGTTAATTTTACATGTCAACTTGACCAGGCTAAGGGATACCCAGGTAGCTGGTAGAAACAAACAAACACCCGCTGCCCCACTCCCCACAGCGTTTCTGGGTGTTTCTGTGAGGATGTTTCCAGAAGAGATTAGCATTTGAATCAGTAGACTCAGTTAAAAAACAAAAATTGCTCTCCCAAGGCAGGTGGGAATCATCCCATCCATTAGGGCCTGAATAGATTAGAAGCTGGGACATCCAGCTTCTCCTGCCCGTGGGCATCAGGGATTCTGATTCTCAGCCATCACATCTCAGCCGGGACTTCTACCAACGGTCCCCTGGTTCTCAGGCCATTGGCTTTGGACCTGAACTACATTCACCAGGCTCCCTAGGCTTCCAGCTTGCAGATGGCAAGTCATGTGGCTTCTCAACCTCCATAATCATGCAAGCCAATCCCTCATAAGAAACCTCTTTATATATCTCTATGTACATCCTATTGGTTCTGTTTCTCGCGATAACCCTGCTTCATGCCTATGTGAAGGCGCAGGTGACGGTCTTCAGCGCCCGGACCCCACGCCGGACGGGGGGCGCATCTCTCCTCCCTCACTCCCTTAGTTGGAGCTACAAAGCCTCATTCACACAACCACTGTGACTGCATGTAGCTTTCACTGGGTGCAAATGGGCCTGGGTACAAAAGTATAATGCCAGTATGGAAATTTGACAGCTTTGAATGGTCAGCCACAAGATCTTAGATCAACGTTCTTATATTTTCACCAAATTTAAATCATGAAGTTAAAAAACTGTTGTAAAGAAATCAGAAACCCCTGAGTGCTGAGATGCACTCACACTCTGGCCTTCCATCTCCCTTGTTTCTCCATGCCAGGTACCCTGGTACTCACAAAAATAGGGTCCATTAAAAATAGGAACTCAGTGTTGAAGGGGAAGAGACAAAGCTGGGCACTAAATAAATCGGACTTCCTCAGACCGCAAAGGGAAAGCATCTAAGATGTTAATCCCTCCACGTAAAGTGTCCCTCACAGCACGCCTTTAGGTCCTAACGTGGCCCCCAGACTCGAAACTCACAAATCTCTCCTTATAGCCTCTCCTTTTATCCCAAGTTAGGATCTCCAATTACCTTCTGAGAAAACCAAAGCCCTGTGCACTAAAAGTGACCACAGTGGCTGCCACATTTGTGCTTCCTGTTAATACTTTCCTCAGGTCTACACCACTTGGTTTTGGGGGGCGGGGGGTCCTGAGAATTTTTCCTAGATCACCACCGATGGTCACTAACCCCTCAGATCCCAAAAGCAATCTAGTGGGTTTGGAATTCCCACTTTCCTAACAGTTCCAGAAGGATCTTCTAGGTCAGATTGCCTTTGCGATCTCTCATCTGAAAGGTTATATACTGTTTCTTTAACTGTTTTTACATGCACACACATACACACCACATGGTACAAACATTAATTCTCAAAGACACTAGCTTCTACTGGGAAGGAAGTATTTCCTACCTACTTCATAATCTCCAAGTGCCACCTCCATCCACGAGGTTAGAAAATCCTACTACCATACAGAATAGTGTTTACTTTCTTTACTCCTCTTTGGCTTACAGAATGAGAAGAAAGAGCACACGTTTCCTAGCAGCTCTTCCCCCAGCACAAGAACAGCTGTGAGCTGACCATTCTAAATTCTTTGCCCGTGGCTTTTGCCCTCTGATGACTGGCCACGGAGGAAAGGGGAGGCTGTGAGACGTTCTTCCAGTTACAGGTATTGTAGGTTCTCAAAATAGCAGGCAAACATCAACAAGGAGGCTTCACGAACAAGGGAAAAGCTGAGTGTAGACGTGAAAGGCAAGCAGGCTCAGCGCAGGTGTAGTGGAGGTGTGGGTGGTGGCAGGTGGAGAGAGAGATGAGTGTGAGGAACAGGCATCAGGAAAGGCGGGGAGCCTGGTGTGGACCAGCGGGTGTGAGGACACTGGAGCCGGAGGAAATAGTGGGCATGGGGGTGAATAACCAGGGCAGAGCTGATTACAGGCCTGCTAACATAGCAGACTGAGTTCGGGCTCAGTCCTAAAGGCCATGGGGAACCACTATATTTCTCGGAGTAGAGAAGAAAGAATGTAGAAGGAGAGTGGTGTTTGAGACGGATAAATCTGGCAACAGTGGACAGCATGGATTGGTCTGGACACACAAGTCAATGAGTTACTACAATAAACCAGGTAATTAATCTTTGGTTGTTTGACTTCAGTTCCCAATGGGCAAGTGCCTATTGACAGTGCAGTAACCCCGGAGTTCATAAGTGTGCGTCTCATGCAGGAGAAGCTTACTTCTTAACTCAAATAGGTTAAAGTCTGGTAGCCAGGAGGCATCAGTAATGGAGCCCAGGTAAGGCTTGCACAAGTCCCTCACTGGATTCAGATAGATACCACACCGACACATGTCTGGCTATGATCATCTGGGTGGGTTTTTTTTAAATTAAAATATGTCACCAGGGTCTCCCAGCACCTTCCCAGTCTAATCCCACCAGCCTAGAGTGACAGAGAGATAAGATGCAAGCCTAATCATTCCAGAATCTCAGGGTAAGAATGCTGTTATGGCACCCATATCCTATGCAGTATCAACTATCTATTGCCACAATGTTGTTGCACAACAAATAACCACAAAACCCCAGTGGAGTATAAAAATAGATATTTCTGTTTGCTCTTGAGTTGAAGGATTGGCTGGACCATCCTGCTCATCTGAGCGGGCTCACTCATATATCTGGCTGCTCAGCTGAGGGCCAGCTGGGTGAAGACGCCACCAGTTGGGATGACTCAGTTCCATGTGCCATCCTCCAGGAGCTAACCCACGTTTGCTCACATAAGGAAGTGGAAGTTGAAGATGGGGAAGAAAGCAAATGAATTTTTGCAAGTCTACTTCAGTTTGCTCCTTTCCCAGCAGCCACCGCAAGTCACACATCCCAGAATCAGAGGGGGTGGAGACTGTAAAGCCACATAGCAGAGGGCAGAATACAGAGAGATCATTAAAAGGGGGGCCATTGGTCACATCAGTCTGTCACAGAACCAGAAAGGAAAAAGACTGGAAGAGATCCGAATTCCAAACACAGATCAAGACCTGAAATAAGGAAGGCTATCTCCATGGTACTGTAGGAAAGAAATGGTAGAATTGGCCACCAGGAGAAGTGAGCCTTTCATGTTAGAAAGATTGATGAGCCTCAGACGCACCCCAGGGCCCAGTCTTGGCTCTCCACACCTGTGAGCGATGCAAGCATGGGTGAAGAGTGGCCATCTTGGTCTTCACTGCAGGCGATCACAAATAGCTTTGCTTTCCCTACCAAATGGAATTCTCCCTTCTGCATCCAAATATGATCTGTTCATCTTAAATAAACTCTCACTTGACTTCATGTGCCTCTCCGGGCAGGCATTCTTGAAATTAAGGAAGAGAAGGAGTAGATGGGAAGCAGGGAATACCCATTCCCTTCAAATGAGTGTAGTGAGATGTAAGTCAGGAAGAGAAGGTCCTGGTCATGATGGACTGGGGAGAGGAAGACGGGATCTTGACCTTGGACTGCAGAGCTTAGGATAGGAAGCCCTTGTTTAACTTTTACCCTTGACTATGAGCTGTGGAATAATCTGACATGCACAAGATGTCGGCAGCCTCCTCAAACCTTAACAAAGAGTGAGACATTCATTTCATGAAACTCCCAAGGCTGATTCCTCCTGAAAGAAGGATCCTGAGAGCAGAGCTGTAAAGCTTAAGAAGGCTCCTGGCTTCCTGATGAGACCAGGGGAACGCCTGAGGTGGGTGCATTTGAAGCCAAGGGCTTGAGGACCAGCACACAAAACACCCAGAGCGGGGGCCACTGGCATATGTGGGCGCCAACAGCATGGGACTGACTTCAAGGGCAGAGCTCAGCTCAGAGACACCGAGGAACAGACTGAGACCCATAATCAGTAGGAAGCTCAGCAAACAATACTGGAGGTGACAGCTGGGGGAACACAAGCCAGGCCGGTGGGGCACGGTGTCTGTGTTCCAGCCCAGATCAGAGAGCAAGACCTGGTATCTCGGACCAAAATGGGCCAAGACCAAAAGCGTGGCCTCAGGCTGTGGTGCTCAGGGCAGGCAGACTGCCAAGGAGAACGGGAATTCCGGGGCCAGCCAGTTGGCCAATGCAAGGAGACGGCCACACATAGGAGGCAGTGACGGGAGCACCCCAAGCACATGGTCGGTGCCTCCACATCCGTGCGGGGCTGGTGCAGCAACAGGACTGTGGAGGCCATTTGTCCCCTCAGATGCCTGCAACCTGCAGTGGGAGTGAATCCCAGATGTGACCTGCTGATGTGCGGAGGGAAGAACAGACCAGCAGAGATGGAGGGAAGAAGAGGAACCACGGATTGAGAAGCAGGGTGCCGAAGCTGTCTTCTCCCTTCTCTGCCTTCTGTTTGGAGACAGATGAATCTTTTGGTTATTTATTTAGAAGTAGGGGATCAATTACAATCTCCTCTCCTTCATCTGTGAACTTCAGACTCCTCTGCAATAAGGCTTGGAGTTGGGTGGGTTTTCCTACTCCCCTACCACCGGGAGTAAAAATAACTAACACTGAGTCCTATGATCACAGATATACATTAGTAAGGCTTCGAGCCAGTGACTTTGCCCTTAGTATTGCTCAGCGCAAACCGACTGCCCTGATGGAACAGACTGCAGAGGGGTCCAGCTCTCCAGCTGCTGTCAGCTGTTAGCAGGATTCTAATTGCCTCCTTCTCCTAAGAAGAGAGCGCCATCTAGTGTAGAAATGCCAAAGTCCAGGCTATGCCAACCCATTCTTTTCTCTTCGTTCCCCGGAGTTTGTAACAAGGTCTGTGCCCTCCTGTCTAATCTCCAGACTATACTGAGACATCGTATTAAAAGAAACAAGGTGTCCCTGAACGTGTTAAGCTGTTTCCAGGTACAGGCGATGATGCTAAAGATGTACCTGGTCCCCAGAAGCTACTCTTAAGCATAGATTTTGAAGGGCTGCCACTTGTCTTCTTCCAATTTGGGGCTTAATGGAAGTAGAGACTTTGCCTACCTGAAATTCTCCATGTCTGTGAAATGAAGGCTTTCTACAGGCTCCTCCATTCAAGTCTGAACCCTCCTATTAGGCTTTGTGACTAAGCGTGGGGGCCGGCCGTAATACTGCTGTGCATAAGCTAACCCCCAGGAAGGGGTGGCCCTGCTTTGTAGCATTTGCTGGTCTCCTTACTGTAAATCCTTCTTCCATTGCGGCTGATTTCGAGAACCTGGGTGACATCACTGCTGCTGAGCTCGGGGGAGACGCACGCCACTGGCTCTTAGCGGGGACAAGTGGGGACAAGCTCCAGCACACCACTGGCTCACAGACCCATGCCTCAGGTCCATCTGGGGATATTGTCCCCGACTCACCACCTTAGAAGCAAGTAACTGGCTGAAAGGGACCCAAGGGATGATAGAAACAGACCAGACTGGGAAATCCAAACACGCACAACAGCACCAGGCAATGCCGGGAAGGGGGTTGGAAAGCAAAGAAAAGTTACCTTTTGCCCTTTACAAAGACACAGAATTCTAGGGATGGGTGCTTTGTTCAGAAAAAGTTGATTTTCACCAGGGCAGATAACAATGGAAGTGTCTAAGACAGTGCCTAATACACAGTGTGTGCTCCAGTGGTGGTTGTTAAGACTTTGAGATGCCTCAAGAAGCCACATACCTTGACAAATTTTGTCATTTTCTTCAATTAAGTTCCAAGAGGAGTAACTATCTCTTTCCAGCTTCCAACAGAGGTTCTCAGCATCTCTGAAACGCCCTGGATATTTTCACACGAGAAGGGCCAGGAGTGATGCCAGTAACCACCTCTTCAACCACCACAGCGCTTCTGGAAAAAACGCATTTACTGAGCACCTAATTCATAGTAGGCAATTGATATGAGATCTCATTTCTTTCTCCGAGACACTCTATAAATGAGATGTTATGACTTTCCTTTCATAAGTAAAGATTTGTCCACAGCCATTTAGTGAGATAGTGACTGAACTGAGTGGTTCAAATTGGGATCTTTGGGGCTCAAAGTATATCGCTCTCTCCATGCATGAGAGAAATCAGATCAAAGAAAGCATTTTTACTAGGTTGCAAACAGCTTTCTGCATATCACAGCACTGTCCGTGTCAGTGGAACCCTACATCTGTGCAGTGCACAGCCTGTGCACCTTTCTGTGGCCATGTGTGTATTTCCCTCTCCTCTTCTCTGGTATTTGTCCCCCCACATGGTCATTTTCTCTTCCCCTAGCTTACACCAAAGCAGAGAAAAAAGTAAAAAACAACAACAAGCAAACAAAACAAAGAACACACTCACTTCCACTTAAGTGAAAGACAAAGATTTTTTCAGAGGCCTTAGAAAAGGGAGGGAAAAGATGGTGGCCGCTGAAAACAGGAGTGGAGGATGGTCTGGACTCTGGGGGGATGAGGAGCACTTTAAACAGGAGAAAGGAGCCCCTTTAGTCAGAGGGACCCAGGAAGGCGAATGCTCTGTCCCAAGTGGAAATTGCCTGCCAAGTTCTCCCATGAATAACACCCTATATATATATATATATGTAAAGCCCCCCTGACTGGTAGGTAAGGCCCCTCCCTTATTGGGGGCTCAAAGGGACAACCAAGTTGCCGTCAGAGAGGAACCTGAACAGAAATAAGTGTTGGCATTTTCCTGTGAGCAGGGACAGCCTGGAACACCCACCCACCTCACCAGTACTGTAAACACCACCACGAGGGTAGGACCCAGGCCATACCAACAGGACCAGCGGTGTTGGGGATAAAATTATCATCTTAAATAACTGCCACCAGAGCGTCTCTTCAAGAGGAAACTTCCTGGAAGAGTAACTTGGTGAATACTGGGGCTTAGTGGTGAACCGTGAGGGCCATGGATGTCCTGGGTGTGAGGGCTTCCCCCAAGAGGGAAGCCAGGGCCGCTCTGCCGGGGATGAGGTACAGTTGGGTGGGTGGGTGGGGGGATGGCGGGAGGATAAGGAGGTCAAGAGAAAGATGGGAGAGGAGGCAAGAAGTCAGCGGGACGGTGGGAAGCTGTGTGAGGGGCTGGGACAAGCACTCCACTGGAGGAATGGAACTTTCTGGCCACTGAAGGTGTGGGTCTGAGACACACACAGACTCGGAGACCCGCAGGCTGTGATGGCCCCGACTCCATCAGCCTCTCTCCACCCTTGGAATTCAAAGAAACTGCAGGTTCACGTTTAGCTAGATAGTGTGACATTGGGAGACCCCAGCTGATTTCAGATGATGGAGAGGGAAAACATCAGTTCCAGCGTGGGAGGGTTCAGACAAGGCTTCAGAGAGCAAGACAGCGGTTTAGCTTCGTTAACCAAGGTGCTGCACTGCGCATGCTCGGAGGCCGGTGGGTTCACTGATTAGAACAGTCACCCCGCCCTCTTTCCTGCAGACACAGCAGGTGTGAGAGGGAAGGAAAGCCAGGTTTCTCCCAACTTCCTCTCAAAGTGTGGAAGAGCTCAGGGAGAAATATGGGGCAGAGGAGAGGGGAAACACCCTAAAAAACACCCTAAAACAACAACTAGCTCAGTACATTTGCCTTCAATCAAGTGACCTCTACATATTGTGGAGGACTAAAGGGCTACGTACTGTGCCACTTATAACCGGTAGGGGAAAGAACCCTTATTTAAATTTGGAACACTTGGGAACCAAGACTTTGTTTTTATGCTATGGGAATAATTTGACTCTTTTGCCAATGTCTAAAATATAAATATTTTAAGACACGCCTTGGGGGCCCGGGTCGCGCAGTCAGTTACGTGTGGGACTTCGGCTGGAGTCATGATCTGACCATTGGTGAGTTCGAGCCCCACTTCTCTCTCTCCCTCTCTGACCTTCGTGGGATCCTCTCTCTTTCCCTCTCTCTCTGCCCCTTATTCACTTGTGCGCTCTCGAAGAAGGAGAAGGAAACGGAGACAGAGAAAGAGAAGGAGGAGATGGAGGAGAAGTAGAAGAGGAAAGCAGAAAGGAGGAGGAGGAGGCGAGGAGGAGGAGACGGAAGAGGAGGAGAAGGGGAAGAAGAAGAAGGAGGAGGAGGAGAAAAAACAAGAAGGAAGGAAGAAAGAGAAGACACGCCTCTGCCCAAGGCTAGAAAATGTTTTGGTATAAGTAGCATTGGATCCATTGATCTGAAAACACAATTCCAACTCGTTGCCTGCTTGCAGGGGTAGCACGTGGCCGGCACACACCAATGTCTGTGGAGGAAAGGAGGCGGTCCCCATCAGCTAAGATACATAACCATCAGAAACTCTCAAAGTGTTAAAGGAAAGGATAGGGTTTTGAAGGCAGAGGGCACTGTCCTGCCAGACACGGAGGATGGACCTTGCCCCTGGAGCTCCTCTAGCTTTGCAGAAACTGCAGTGAAGGGCTTGGGTCCAAGCATTCCAGAGACATCAACATCTTCCCGGCCTGCGCGATGGGTTTCTTTGCTGTGCTTGTTTGCGTTCCTTTGATTCCATTCTTCAAAGGAGATAGGGTGTGTTGATGTTTTCAATGAAGAATGTGCTTTCTGGATGATCTGATTCATCTTGGAGAAGGATAAAAAAGAAGCAAAGAAGCAAAAAGAAGCAAGACTCCTAGAAGACCTTGATAGAATGAAAACATGTAAGCTTTTTACATAAGGTTATAGGAACATAGATACGCCATTCTGCTGTGTCCTCCATCCTTTTTACCCCCTAAACCACAGAAAACAAAACATAAGCAATATGACAAATAAGTGTCATGGGGGTAGAGATGAAGCGTGGGCACATGGGGAACATGCTTGGCACAGGCAAGAAGTCACCACGCATTGCCTTGCCTCATTCAATCATCACAACGGACCATAGGGTAGTTAGTATACAAGCAGATAAAAACAAAAACAAAACAGGCTTGCAGAGAAGAGTCACATAGCTGGGGAGCACAAGACCCAAGACTTGAGTCCATGTTGGTCTAATGTCAAACTCCTTTCTCTTGCACTGCTTCCCAAAGGCAATGAGGATTCTGAAAATTTCAAAATAGCATAGCTTATGTGAAAGTTCTTTGTATCGACCTTAGGCCAAATGTACTTACTCCTGGGAATTACTGGCTTAATAGAAATCTCTGTTTTTAGAATAGACGTGGTATGGATGAGATCTTTTTAGCTAGCCTACTTATGTCAATCTATCAGGCTATTCTCTTTCCAGTATAATAGTGGACAGGGTGAGTAATGGGATTTTGATCTTAAGAAGGTTAAATCGCCACATCTAAGCAGCTGTGGAATGTCAGGATAAGGGAGTTGTTTTGCCTTCTAAAACAGGCTAGAGCTCAGAAAGCTGGTCACAGAGGCTGCACAAGTCCACACATGCCCCTGAGTCCAGAAGCTGGAAAAAGTGGGCAGAGAGGTGAGCATTAGATTCTGCTGCCCCTCATTTTTATGTCATTTGACTTGGACCTGTCTTGTGTCATACAATTGATGTGAAAAAATGCCACAGCTCTGTCTACACCAGCCGACTTGAAGGTTAGTCAACTATTTACCCATCCACAAATGCCAAAGGTCCCTGTATTTGCTGAGTTTTTCATTCTTCCTCCAAATGTTCGGGTGCTTGTATGTTTAATGCATACAGAAGCCAGGGCTCCCTTAGAGTCAGACATTTGGATGGCAAAACCTTGCAAATATACACATAGTTGACTTTTCATTCAGATTGATGGCATTGCATAAAGACAGTTGAAGTATTTTTTTTTTAATGTTTGTTTTATTTGAGACAGAGAGAGTGCGTGAGTGAGCAGGGAGGGGTAGAAAGAGAAGATCCCAAGCAGGCTCTGTGCTGTCAGTGCAAAGACCAACTCACGGCATAAACTCACGAACGATGAGATCCGTGACCTGAGCCAAAATCAAGAGTTGGATGCTTAACCAGCCACTCAGGTGCCCCTAAAGACAGTTAAGTTTTAATAAGGAAGTCTAAGAAGGGATAGGGCTGGCAACTAATAAGAGAGAACCCTCCCTCATCTAGGTTACTGTGTATTTTAAAAGCTAGTAAACATTTTTATTGGGCTAAAGTTCTACTTGGTCTGAGACCCCCCATCACAAAGAGCCAAATGGGGACACTATGCAGCTAGGATGAGATCAGAGCTGCTGGGGCTGAACCGAACTCCAATTTTACATGATGCAGCCAAGAACATGAAGAACAAATAAAATTGTGACCTAAGGAGTTTTTTGGACTAGGTTAGAGAAGCCAACTTTTATTGTCAGATATAAAACCAAAGGGGCCAAGAATCCAATAATATTCATTTAAAGATCGGAGGGGTGGGGGGAAAGGAAGCAGGGGTCATCTCAGTGAATGGGTCTGACATAACTGAGCCTCAACTTGATCAGATTCATGCGAAGTGCTGGTTTGAAGGTACAGGTTTGGCAAGGGCCTCCTTGTAGGGCATCGATTTGTGGCGGCGGGGGCGGGGGCGAGTTCTGTTCAGGAATAGCTTTCTCGGGGCACTTTCCTGGTCACTGAGAACTATAGTCCATAGATCAGCTAGTTTCAGTCTGACAAGGTCAGATAACTTCCTTTGGTGTCATCAGGCCAATACACCAAATCCCTTGAACAGGTGGATAGAGAGGGTGTGAAAAACAAAAATCGGTGCTCAAGAACATAGCCTCCATTAAATTTCAGCTGTTGGAGGAAGAAAGGAAGGAAATGCAGTCTAGGCTGGAAATCATACAGGTGATAGTTAAAATCATGGACCTCAAATTCATACAGATCAGCATTCAAATCCCAGCTCTGCAACTTAGTAGGTGTTTGGGAACAGAGGGCTAACTTCTGTAACACCTCAGCTACCCCATCTGTCAAATAAGCATAATAGTGGCACCCACCCTGCTGGAATTCTATGAGGCTCGAAGGGCATGGCGGTAGCTGATATGTATATCCTGAGTCCTTACAGTGTGCTCAGCATCTTACAGGTACTATCACATGTTTGGTGAATGGTAAGAACACAAATGTTTGCTATAATAACCATCTACATTCTAAAATATTCACAAACTGTAAAGAGTTTTAACCAAAGTGACACAAAAGGCAAGTTTTTAAACTCAAGACACTACTTATCAACTAGTAACAAGACATTTGTATTCAGGGTATATTTGAGCAACAGTCCTGAGTGCTGTCGGGAATGCAAAGATGAACTAGTAATGGTCTCTGTTCATGGGGACTTTCTAGTCTAAAAAGGAAGATCAGATCAACACAAAATAACTGCTGGCTACCAGATGAAAGAGTAGATGTGTACTGAAATCAAGATTCAAAGAGGATTAGGACCAAGAAAGGAAAGGGGCATCTTGCATCTAGGTGAGAGAATGGAGCCCTGGAGAGAAGGAAGGGGTATGGCGGACACTGATGGTGGACTCACCCAATGGCCATTCCTACCTCCCTGTCTTCTTGCTCACTTCCCAACTAAATACTCCTTTTCCCAGCCTCCCTTGCAGCTAGAGTAGGGATGGCCATGTGACACAAGGCTGGACATGAAACCTTACAGGAAGATTACCGAGGCTTCTGCAAATGAGCTTACTATTTGATAAAAGGGAAACCCATCGATAGTGACACCCTTGCTCTTCTCACCGAAACGTGGACGTGATGCCCGGAGCTAGAACAGACACTTTGCAACCATAGTGCAAGGGTGGGAGCACCTGTCTAGGGGGCAGTGGAAGGGAGAAAGGAGATGATGTAGGTGCTGAATGAATTCCCTTTTAACTTCTCCTCAGATATGGAGAAGTTTAGTGCTTAATGCAGAACTTAAAAGGATCGTTTTTCTGGACTACCTATATTTCACACCAAAAAGCACTGTTTTGACTCTATTTCCCTTAATATACAAAGAACTGTGTCCCAGAGTGCTCAGAGAGCACTGCCAGGGCCCCACCTCATGATGCCTTGATCTGCCACCTGAGAAGAATCCATGTTTCAAATGTATTTTCTGGAGAAAAAAAAAAACATAGTGCTAAAGATGTGAGGGAACAAAAACACAAATTGTTGGGTTTGTGCCTATCTTGTGCCAAAACACAGTTCTAGAAACATACGCACACTTTACCTCACGTTTACCGATTTTTAGGACTAGTATTACTCCCTTCCTTTTACAGCTGAGAGGCCACAGGTTAGAAAGGTTGTCCCTTACCCACCTTATGCACCTGTTTCCCAGCTGGGCTGAAATCAGGTGTCGAACTCAAAATCCCATGACAAGCCTCACAGCATCTGTTACGAGCTGAATTGTGTCTCCCCAAAATGCCTGTGTTGAAGTCTGAGTCCCCAGAACCTCAGAACGTGACTATTGGGAAATAGGGCCATTAGAGAGGGAATCAGAGAAAAATGAGGTCATGTGGGCAGGAACTGGTGAAATCCAACTGGAGCCCACGTAAGAGGAGGAGACTAGCACACAGACAAGCATGGAGGGAAGACAGGCCAGACACAGGGAGAAGACGGCCATCTGCAGGTGAAGGAGAGAAAGCCTTAGAAGATAACAGCCCTGGTGACACCTTGGTCTCAGACTTCCAGCCCCCAGAAGTGAGAGAACATTCTGTTGGGTAAATTCCCCAATCTGTCGTGCTCTGTTCTGGCAGTCGAACAGCCTCACTCAGCTTTTGTCCCCAAACCCGATCACCTTTCCTGTCACCCCTAAAGGCAGGGACTCTAGAGGACTGTCTCCAGCTGAGGAAGGAGGCTCAGCATTTTCTTTACCACCAGCATGTTCCAGTCTCAGAGTAAGGAGAGATGTACTCCACTTGAAAGCACTAGAAGGGTCTGCAGAGAGTGAAACATATAATTACCGTTGGACTCAGCTATTCCACGTCTCAGAGAACCTACCCAAAAGAACTGAAAACAGTTATTCAAACAAATACTAGTACCCAAATGCTCACAGCAGCATTATACACGATGGCCAAAAGGTGGAAATAACCCACGTGCAACCAACAGATGAGTGGACAAACAAAATGTGCTCTAGCCACACAATGGAATAGTATTCAGCCATCAAAAGGAATGAAATCGTGATACAATGGCAATGAATCTCAAAAACATGCTAAGTGACAGAAGCCAGACACAAAAGGCCACATACCGCGTAATTCTATTTCTATGAAATGTCCAGAATACAAATCCATAGAGACCGAAAACAGATTAGTGGTTGCCAGGCACTGGGAAGCAGAGGGAATGCGGAGTGATTGCTTAACAGGCTCAGGGTTTCCTTTCGGAGAAATAAAAATGTTCTGGAACTAGAGAGAGGTGATGGTTGCACAACATGGTGAAGGTACTGAATGTCCCAGAACTGTACACTTTAAAGTGGTTAACTTTACATTACATGGATTTTCCCTCAGTTTTAAGTGCCAGGAGCATGGAGTAGAGAATGGAGAAGAAAGGGGACCTAAGGACACCCAAGCAAGCAGCGTGGCGGCCAGGGGCACAGACCAAAAGGGAGAAGACACCAACCTCGCTGAAACCAGCCGAGTGACTGTGCGCATCACCCACCCTCTCGGGGCCTCCATTTTCTCCTCCGTTAGAACAGCCAGCTCCTGGTGGGCACCGTACAGACGTTAGCTATTGTTGGGAATGTATTGTGATTAATTGTATGGATATCTATGATCTTCTCTGATGGCCTTCTTGCAAATGTATTCTGGTTTTTAAATCAGTTTGCTCGTTCAATCAGAGCCCACTTCCAAGGCGAAACTCAGCGTCAGAGAGACCAGAAGAGCCTGCTGTTCTAATAAACATTCTGTGTTGCACAGGAGGGCGTGAAAGGCAGAGCAGAGCCGGCAAAATGACTGAGGTGGAGGAGCAGACACAGTTCTGGCCAACGCTGTTAAAGAAAATATGTGCTTCTTCACCACCCTGCACAGTTCATGCATCACCCACCGTGTAGGATTAAATACGCCCTTGTAGGTAAATGTTACTCGTAAATTCTAAGGCTGCCTACCCAAGGGGAGAGCTGCTTTGTAACCATGGGAACATCTAAGAGGCAAGGACTGGCTGAGCACATTGGCTGTGCCGAAGCCAACGCCCTGTTCCTGCTCGTCGGGACCATGATGGTGAGGCGGCATCAAGACGGCTTTCTCCAGACTAGGGCTGCGGGCCAGGGAAGGGGGTGTGTGCCCACAGGACACAGCTGCAGACACATCCTGGAGGCCGTGATCTCCAGGGCACCGTGGGAGCTGTGGTGTTACACCCTGCTCTACCTTCCAGGGAACAAAGCCCGCATTTTGCCTCCTGGTTCTCCAGGCCACGCTGCAGGGAAGGACTCCAGCTCCCCCGAGGCAGCGCCAAGCAGCTTTGGCACCCGCAAGCCCTGCAGGGCAAGTCAGGCCGTGGCTGGATGGGCGGCTCCCCTGGAATGATGGCTTCTGCTCCCGGGTGCCACCCTGCTTGCCGGCCAACCGCTGGCTGTCCCTGGGAGCTCCTTCGCGCTCGGAAGGGAAGAGCACAGATTCATCTACATGCCTTCCCCCAGGTCCTGCCTCTTCTGATGCTGCCCACGTAGACTCTGCCTTGGCCAAAAAATACTCGTACGAGGGAAAACTCAAAACACCGTCACCAGGGGTCAACACGCACTCAGCCTGCTCAGTGTGCAGCTTCTATACTAGCAAAAATGACACGCACAGAACGTGTCTATTCCACACTCCAACACTTGTTCGGATGTAGTGTGTTGCCAGCACTTCCCCTTGGCCCAGGGGGAGGCTCGTAATACGCAGAAGGCTGATCTCTGACTTAAGGACTTAGCTTGCTCATTCATTGATTCATTGAGTTTTAGAGCCACCCATCAGGTGCCAGGCCCTGAAGCTAGCCGTTTCAAGTCAACCCAGGAAAGAAGAGAACTCACACCTCCATCAGCTATAGAGGATCATCTCAGGCAGGCATAGCGTGCAGGCAAATCGTGACAACTGCCAACATACGACGTAAGTTGAGCCACCTGAGTTCATGGTTATATGTGAATTGAGGCGCTTTTAAGCTAGAAGGGGCCCCAGTGACCCCTGAGTCCAGGGCTCCCTGCCCAGGGACGAGCTGCATCAGAATCTCATGGAGAGTTCCCTCCCCCACCCCCCCACCCCCAGGATGGGAAAGGACGGGGAGAAATTGGAGCTTCTGAGTATTATGGGTGGGAATGTAAAATGGTGCAGTGGCTGTGAAAAGCAATATGGAGGCTCCACCAAAAAAAAAATAAAAGTGCCGCATGACCCTGCAATTGCCCTTCTGGGCACACACCTGAAAGGACTGAAAGCCAGTGGCAGGGAGCGGGGAGGGGGCAGAGCACCTGGAATCGGTTGAGTGTCCGATTTCAGATGCACAACTCATGGTTCCTGAGTGAGTTCTCATCGGGCCCTCTGCTGTCACCACAGAGCCTGCTTTGGATCCTTGTCCCCCTCTCTCTGCCCCTCCTCAACCCTCTCTGCCCCTCCCCTGCTCACGCACATGCACTCCCTCTCTGATAAAAATTAAACATTTCAGAATTGAAAGGATCTGGGAGAGATATTTGTATACCTGTTTTCATAGCAGCATCACTAAACTGTGGAAGCGACCCAAGTGACCATGGATGGATTAATAGGCAAGTCAAATATATAAAAATATAATATTATTCTGCCTTAAAAAGGAAGAAGAGTCTGCAGTAGAGCACAACACGGAGGAACCCTGAAGACATTACGCTCAGTGAAATAAGCCCGTCACAAAAAGACAAATACTTCATGATTCCCCTTGTCATGAGGCACTGAGAGGGCTCAGATTCATAGAGACAGAAAGTAAAAGGGTGTTTTCCAGGGACGTGGAGGGGGAGGTTGGGAAGCTGTTTAATGGGTACAGAGTGTCAGTTTCGCAGGATGAAGACGTTCTGGAGCTTGGCAGCAAGCGGGAATGTATGTAACACGCTGAAGTGTGTAGTTAAAAATAGCTGAGCTGCTCAAACATACGTCACGGGTATTTTACCACCATTTTTTAAATACAGGTTCCTGGGCTATGGTCCCAAAGATTCAGACTCAGTAAGTCTGGAGTGAGATTGAGGAGTCTCTATTTCTGAAGCTCCCCGAGAGCTGCTGATTTCCAGCTAGTTTGGGTCCCTCCGATCCGACCACGTTCTTATTTTAGAGATGAGAAACTGCAATTCAAGGAAGTAAAGTGATTTGCCAAAGGTCACTCAGCTCCCTAGTGACTGAGCTCAGACAAGCCTAGGTGGGTGGTTTCTAAGCCTGGCCGGACATCTGAGTCACTCCCTGGGCCCCAACCCAGACCCACTGAATCAGGATTTCTGCGGGGAGAGGCCTGAGCAACTGAGATTTGTAAATGCTCCAGGAGCTCTTAAAATTCTGACCTGTGGCCAGAAATGGAAGGTCCTGACGAAGTCTTGGTTCTTTTCTCACTTGCACCCTGGACACCAGATTCTGACTGAGAACCGGGGGCCGTGTGTCTGCTGTTTGAGACAGCAATTGTGGGGTAGCATCCTCTTGAGAAACAAAGTTTTGAAAAAATCAGAAGACCTCACTGCTGCTTATTTTGGGGTCTGCTGTGGTGTCTCTGCTGGCTTATTATAACTGAGAACACAACATGGAGACACCCGTGGAAGAAGGCAGGATACAAGTGCTGTGTTCTATGCACAAGCCCAGGCGGGGCAAAAGAAAGCCACAGTTCTTATAAAGTCTCTGAGCCCCCAGCTGCCCAAGTTAGTAAGAAGCCAAGACCTACTTCCAGAACTTTCTTCCAAAAAATATTCCACAAAACCCTAGTCCTGCTAATGCAAACCAAAAGGCATTTGGCCTACTCACCACATGGCAGCTCAGCATGTAAGCTTTCCCGCTTAAAGCCGATCAGATTCCAAAGAGCCATCGGTCTAAAGTGAATCATTTCTAGATTCACCGGCACCCATGGGATTGTGATTCAGCCACATGAAGCTTTAACACCATTTATGGATGATATGTGTGTTTGGGGGTGTTCTTCTCTAGAATAGGCCAATGTGGCTGTTGTCAAAAAGACAAGAGGATGGGGCAACCTGGGTGGCTCAGTCAGTTACGCATCTGACTTCAATTCAGGTCATGATCTCACATTCCGTGAGTTCGAGTCCCGCGTCGGGCTCTGTGCTGACAGCTCGGAGCCTGGAGCTGCTTTGGATTCTGGGTCTCCCTCTCTCTCTGCCCCTCCCACTCATGCGCTGCCTCTCTCTCTCAAAAATAAATAATAAAACATTTAAGAAAAAAAAAAGACAAGAGGCAACTAGTGTTGGCAAAGATGTAGAGAGAAGGCAGCCCTCGTGCACTGTGGGCGGGATGTGAACTGGTGCAGCCACTATGAGAACCAGTATAGAAATTCCTCAGAAACATTAAAAGTAGAACAACCGTATGGGCCACCTATGCCACTCCGGGTACATATCCAAAGGATATGAAAACAGGATCTCGAAGGGACATCTGTACCCCCATGTTCATTGCAGCGTTACTCACAATAGCCAAGATATGATAACAACCTAAATGTCCATCAAGGGAAGAATGATGGATAAAGACGTGATATGTACATAAATATAGTGAAATATTATTCAGCTGTAAGAAAGAGGGAAATTGTTTTAAAATTTTTTCTAAAAGAAAGAAGGAAATCCTGCCATTTGCTACAACTTGAATGAATCTTGGTAACATTATGCTAAGTGAAATAAGCTGGACAGAGAAAGACAAGTATGATATTATATCGCTTATATGTGGAATCTGAAGAAGCCAAACTCAGAGAAACAGAAAGTAAAGTGGTGATTACCAGGGCCTGGAGTGGGGGTGGGGAAGTGGGGAAGAAGTTGGTCAGAGGTGCAAACTTTCAGTTCTAAGATGAGAAGTTTGGGGATCTAACAGCACGATGATTATAGTTAATAATAATATATTATATATTTTAAC
>NC_043701.1:17076894-17112433 GCF_006229205.1 Suricata suricatta
CACACACACACACACACACACACACACACACACACACACACAGAGCCATTTTTCTCTGAAGCTACATTCAGGGCTCCAAGATGGTTAGATTTAGAGTAGTTCCTGAATCAGCCAAACACCACAACCAAAATTAGCCTTCTCTGAGTCCCGGGCCAGACCCTCCTACCCACGGCCATCTTTCCCTCATCATCATGGCCTCCTCTTCACATTTCTGCCATCTGACCTCTGTTGGGCTACTCAGTATACAACATATGTTGTCCAACAACATTGAATTTTCTTTTTTCCCATTGTTACTGAGATAAAATTGACATATAACATTGTAAAAGGTTAAGGTGTACAACGTAATGATTCGATATGCATATATATTGCAACATGATCACAAGTTTAGTTAACATCCCTCACTTCACGCAGTTACTATTTTTTTTCCCTACTAGTTTTTCCTTTTTCCTAGTGAGAAGTTTTAAGATTTCCTATCTTAGCAACTTCCAAACAAACATGACAATATTGTTAACTATAGTCGTGATGTTGTACATTACATCCCCAGGACTTATTTATCTCATAAACAGAAATGTATAGTCCATCCATGTTGTCTTAAATGGCAGGGTTTCCTTTGTTTTTATGGCTAAGAAAAACCCATTGTGTATGTGTGTGTGTGCGTGCATGTGCACGTGTGTGTGTTTGCACACGCATGTGCACACACCACATTGTCTTTATCCATTCATCGTTCAGTGGACTCTTAGGTTGTTTCCATATCGTGGCTATTGTGAAAAATGTTCCAATGGGATAGAGATATCTCTTTGGGACACTAATTTCATCTCATTAGGATAAGTACCCATAAGTAGAATTACTGGATCATATGATAGTTCTATTTTTAATTTTGTTAGGAACCTCCATACTGTTTTCCACGGTGGCTGCACCAATTTATGTTCCTACCTGAATTCTCTAAAGAGGGGATTAAAGTCTGAATCTATTCCCTTCCTGGAGATTCTTGTGCTCCATATTAAATGTGCCCAAACTCTCTCTATTAAGGTGAACTTGCCTTTCATGTCTATCACTAAAAAGCCATTTCATTAATTATTTTCCTAGAACCAAACAAGAGAAAGTAGCTAGAGACATGAAGACTGGAAAGGAAGAAGTAAACATCATTATTTGTCGATTCTATGATGATGCGCCAGACCACCCAAGAAAATTGATGGAAAAATTACCTCAGACAATAAGACTATTTAGGAAGGTAGCAGGCTACAGAATTAATACGGAAAAAATAACCAGTTGGAAGATATATAATGTGCTGGGGGAAAAGCCCCATTTACAACAGGAACCAGAGAGGAAAAAAGATAAAATAAAGTTAACCAACAAAGTTTAAGTCCTGCAGGAAGAAAACAAAAGAAGTTTGAACAGATAGACATGTCATGTTGTGATATGTTAGCATTCTCTAAATGAATTCATAAATTTGACTTTATATCAATAGTAAGTGCCCAAAGATTCCTTTTCCTCTAGAGCTAGACAAGAGGATCCTCAAGTTCTCAGACAAAAATAAAACAGGAAAACTCTGAAAAGTGAGAGCTAAGAGTGGTATTCACATACATCGTTAGGCCTCAAAACCTTGAATTCTGTGGTACTGCATATGAATAATGTATGTAACAATAGAAAGTCCAGAAATAGTTTAAATCCATAAAGGAATTAGGTACATATTAAATTTGGAATTAGGCATATGATAAATTTAGGAAATCAGTGGGAAAAACAAACTTTTCAATAAAAGGGGTTATCACAGCCGGGCGGACCATCCGGAAAAAGTAGTAAGCCATACCTTCTTCCACACACCAGGATAGTGTTCAAATGAATCAAGAATTTAAATGTAACGACCAAAGAAACCTATCAGAAAACATGGGAGGATTCTTTTACAACCTCAGAATGGATAAGACCTTTCTAAAATGATTCAAAATCCAGATGTCATGAAAGACAAGACTAACATTTTTTAACTTCATAAAAATTAAAACTTCTGCACGAAGAAAAACAGCCAAATAAATTATTCTACACAAATAGAAAAATACTTGCAACTCATATCACATATATACAAAAAGTTCTCATACCTGGACAAGTAAAAAGATCGGTGGCCTAAAGGCAAATGGGCAAAAGATTGCGCAACTGAGAAGGAAATATAAATGCTTTCCCCCATTCACAATAAAAGATGCAAACTAAAGCCACTGAGAGGCCATTTTCCTACTTAACAAGTTGGCAAGAATCCAAGTGTTTAATAAGGCGGAAACCTGTAGAGGAAATAGGTCCTCTCCCTTATGGCTGGTGGGAGTGCTAAGTGAGTCAATCTGTTGGGAAGCAATTCAGCGATGTCTGTTAAATCACAAAGGAATCTTCCGCTTGGCCAAACAATTCCACTTGTCATTTTTTTACATGTGCAAAATGACCAATGCCCAGAGTTGCTAACTGAAATGTTGCAGGCAGGAGCAAAAAAAATTGGAATCAAATTGGATGTAGATCAATAAGAAACTGTGGTACAGCCCCACAGTGGGATACTACATAGCTCTAAAAAGAGACAAGAACACTCGAAAAGAAGTGAGATGGAAAGGTCTCCAAGAGGAAAAAATAAGGTACAGAATATACAGAACACTGTTCATTGTTTCTTTTTCTTTTTTTCTTAATTTTTTAAAACATTTCTTTTTCTTGCAGCACCTGGGTGACTCAGTTGGTTAAGCATCTAACTTTGGCTCCGGTCATGATCTCCCAGTTCGTGGGTTTGAGCCCCACATCAGACTCTGTGCTGACAGCTCAGAGCCTAGAGCCCGCTTTGGATTCTGTGTCTCCCTCTCTCCCTGCCCCTCCCCAGCTTGTGCTCGCTCACTGGCACTCTCTCTTTCAAAAATAAATAAACAAAAATTAAAAATTTTTTCTTTTCCTTTTTTTTTTTTTTAGAGAGAGAGCACAAGCTGGGAAGAGAGGCAGAGGGAGGGAGGGAGAGAAGGGTGGGGAGAGAGAGAGAGAGAGAGAGAGAGAGAGAGAGAGAGAGAGAGAGAGAGAGAGAATCCCAACAGTCTCCACACTCAGCACATAGACCAACATGGGGCTCGATCCTGAGACCCTGGTATCATGACCTGAGCTGAAATTAAGAGTCAGACACTCAACCAACTGAGCCGCACGGACATCCTGTTACTTGTCTTTTGAAAGTTGGGAGAGGAAAGACTATATTCACATTTGTTTATACCTTTCATAGAGCCCCTTAAAGGCCACTTTATGGAACTACTGGTGATCGATGCCTGCTGGAGGAAAAGAAACTGGGAGAACAGGGGACGGATTTGGGAAAGAGTCAATGGCTCTATTTGTCGTCTGTATTTTTAAACTCTGGAAATGTATTGCCTATTTTTTAAAAGAAAACAGTCATTTTTTAAAGAATACTCTGAACAAAAGGGGTAAATGATACTCCCCTTGCCCGGGGGTTTGGCCCCACACACAACACCCTGTCATAACTACAGACTACTGTCTTCTCGTGGCATAGGAGCCACTGTGCTGCCACTCCAGCCTGAAGTCCGTGAGTCTCAGTCCCCAGGACAGGGACAGTGAGCTGTCAGCCCATGGCCCTTGCTTTGGAGCCCCACCCCCACCCCCACCCACCGCAAGCATTCCCGGGTTGGTAAAAAGAGGCAAACCAGACAGCCTGTCCTGAGGCAATCTTTCTCTGGGAAACCAAACCTTATTTCCCAAACCATATAGTAAAAATTTAATGAGTTTATGCAAACTCAATACTCATTATGAAAATACAACTAAATGATCGGCAATTACATCTTAAGATAAACATTCCTTTCGAAGCAAGAGCACAAAAGAACAAAACCCCACATGTCTCTGACCCCTCCCCCTGGTTCTCCCTCATGTGTACTTTAAAACATGGCGGTGGTCCGCTGTCCTCTCAGAAGCAACATTTTATCCTGACGGGTGCTCTGTCATTCACTGGCTTACCATTGGATGCATTATGCTAGTTCTTGTCTTAGAGGAGACAAGACGTAGGCAAATTTATGAATTACTTGTTTTCCTTGAGAAATGTGGCTCTAGAAGCCATTGGAGCATCTTGACCTTGGCTCTTGAGTTAAAATAGAGAAGTGGAGACCTTCCGTGGTTGCCCACTATTGATCTACCTCCTCCCTAGAGCATGTTTGGAAGAGAGTTTTACTCTTCTTCTGGGTGGCTAAGCTCTGTATTGTAATATTTTCTGTACTGTATATTTTCTATAGTCTGTAATATTTTCTATAGTCTCAGCCAGATGTCCCAAGGTAGTAGGGACAAAGGAGAGAAGGAAAGGGCCATAAAAAAAGCAACGTTCCTCCGTGTGCCTGGAGTCAGTGTCCACCGCACTCCAATGCACTTTTTTGCCTTCCTTGCCTGCTTAGCCCTATTCATTGTTCAAGACACAAGGTATCACCTCCTTCAAGAAGCCTTCTCTGACTCTCCTACTGCACTGAATGTCCATCATTATCTCTTTATTGGTGTCCTATGCCAATCCCTTATCAAAGCACTAATCATATCACACCATAATTGCCTTGCTATAGGTCTCCTTTCTTGTAAACTGTAAGCTCTCTGAAGGCAGGAGCTGTGCCTTATTGGTCTGAATCATCACGGACTAAAAAGTACCACCTGGTGCACAGTAAGTGCTCAGCAAAGATTTAATAAATGAATAATAAGGTCGGAGAGAGGAAAGTTGACCTACCAATGGTTAGGAGACAGCAGAGCTCAAGCCTTTCCTTCTAGTATCAGTTAGCAAACACAGGGAGATTGTTTAGGAAGCCTAGGGAATGCCCAGGGACATAAGCGGCCCATCAAATTTATCTCTAGTAGCAAATCTTTAAGTGGGTCATTTTAGCTTCCACGGACAGCTGGGCACGACCACTGAGAAAACAATTGCACCAGCATGCTCCCCACAAAGTACCCGAGTCAAAGAAATAGGACAGGGACTGATGTGCTCAGAAAGGGAGGGAGTAAGGTGTTCCTGGTGCGAGGGCCCCAATGAAAAGCTGACTCTCTAAGAAAGGAAGTTCAAGGGCTGGACTGCTGAAGAAGAGGACAGAGGCAAACAGCAGGGTGGCTAGGACGAGCCAATCACAGAGATGGAAATGAGCCCCTCGGCCCCTCCCCTGACAGTGCTCAACTCTGAGCTGCAAGGGGAACATAACGCCCAAAGTATGAAAATGGCGGTCAGCATACAGAGAGGAAGAGCAATCAGACCCAAGTCCAGAGGCAGGGACCGTGTGAGCCAAGGTGGAGAGCTCCTGCTGATGGAGACAGAAAACATACAATGAGTAACTGCAAAAAAATAAGGTTGAACAGGTAAAGCAGAGCTGTACAAACAAAAACAGGTGGAAGTGGTAATAGGGAACCATTGTGAGTTCTTGACCAAGGAAATGACAAAGGCACTCTTCTGATGATATCAGTTTGACAAAGACACACAGGGTGGTTAGAGCAGGACCTAAGGGGGGCTGCCCCACTCACCGAAGGGTCTCCCTGCAAGCTGTTACAGTGATGAGAGCTACATTGACAGAAAGAGCAAATAGTCTATTTGTAAGGGAGGGAAAAGCACCGTCTTGAGGACAGGTTGAATATCAGGTGTGTGAGCAGGGCAGCGTTCTCATAGAAGATGCTAAGCTTTCTACAGCCCCAGCAGAAAGACCGGCAGTGCCCCTGGTAGGAAAGAAGCCAGGAGTCAGAGTGGGAAGATGATCACTGAGGCCCACGGTGAGGTTACCGAGGTCGTGGGAGGAGCACGGCAAGGAGATGGCAGAATCATCTGTACTGGACCCCCCACCTGGTTCTGCACTCAGAAGAAGGAACCTTGCCTGTCTTCACGGTGCATGTGGAATGTTCTGCAATAATGGTACGTGTCCTCATATTTTAACTCAATGACAGCTTCTTTTATTGTTGTTGTTAATGTTTATTCATTTTTGAGAGAGAGTGAGATAGAATATAAGCAGGGGAGGGGCAGAGAGATAGGGAGACACAGAACCTGAAGCAGGCTGCAGGCTGTCAGCCCAGAGCCCGACGCAGGGCTTGAACCCACCAACTGTGAGATCACGACCTGAGCCAAAGTCGGATACTTAACCGACTGAGCCACCCAGGTACCCCTTCAACAACACCTTCTACATATGTGACATTTAAGTCCCTTGCCTATAAACTCAGAAGAGATTTCAAGATTTACTGTGATTTAGGGCCCCTTCTTTTTGAACTCAAAGTGTCATTGGGCGTATTGGGTTTTGAATTTACGAGCTCTGAACGGGCTGCACTGAAACAGTGCTGGGCGTCAATTTGCAGGTGGGCCCACAACTCCCTTTTGGCTCACGTAATTATGTGTTTGTAGGTCTCATTTCACGCCACTGAGAGGACCTTGGCGGTTTTGATCCAAGTGTTCAAACTTCATAGAAATCACATATTTTCTTGCTGAAGCTTTTATTGAAGCTGTTTTCAAGCTGCCCTACTTGAAAAAAGCAGCTCAGGAAAGAAATATTCTTCTTCCAGAAATTTCCTCCCTGACCCAAACCAAGTCAACAGGGGAGAGGGGAGTCCCTGGAAAGCACAGGGCCTGGGAGGGGTGGGGGTACGGCAGAGGCTATTTTTAGGCCATGATATCACCTCCTGAGGGTCATTGGCATCAGTTGGGCAAAGGAGGGCTGGCCCACTGGCCTGTGTTTCTCAGCCCACATTCTGGGAGCTTCTGGCTGATGAATGGTTATTTTGTGCAAAGAAAAATGCTCTGTCCAGATGAATGGAGGGTCTGTCTGGGGCCTTGCTGGAAAAGGTCTTGGTGTATTTCAAAAGGAATCCTGGCCAAGAGACTGCAGAGCTCCATTTCCAGGCCTGCCCCAGACACCCACCCACCCTTGCCCTCCTGCCTGCCCTCCTCCCCTTTAATATCCCACCAGACAGTTGCCTTGGCAGGGAAGAGAGGGGGCAGATGCGTGAGCCCCTCGACAGGAGGCAGGAGCAGCCACGGCCCACAGGTCACAGGATCCCTGCCTGGAGGGACACGACGTTGCCAGAAACTAAGTCTTGAGGTGCCTACACAGAGGCAGGACCAGGTTTCCTGACTCTTACTGGATTGTACCCAAAAGCCACATGGTTTGCCTCCTAGATCGCGCCCTATGAATAACTTTGAAATAAAAAATAGTATCCGTCAGTAGAGTGTCCATGCAAGATCCAAGAACCCTAGAGCTAGGGTGACTAGCTTGAATTAGATGAAATCCATGTCAACACCTCTTACTGGGAATTTAGGAGTCCATCTATCTCCCTGCCTAAAATAGGACCTGGTTCTTCCCCAGAGCCCAGCGGTGAACTGAGCATGAAGACGGAGGCTGTTGACTGGCCCCCTCTGCCGGCGTGGGGGAGTTCAGACAGCCAGGCTGGTCTCCAGGGCCTTCTTCCAGGGAAGTGCTCAGGTGGGTGTCGCGAGGAACGTGGGCTGACCTGGCGATGGCTGCAGTCCTGACTCAAGAGTCCCTCCTCTCTCAGGGTAGCAGGTAAGAGTCCTCCAGTCAAAACGGTAGGCATCCAGTAGCCTTGCCTATAAAGTGTCTGGTACAAGGCTGTCCTTAAACAGCAGAGGGGCACCGGGCTGGCTCAGTCTGTGGAACACGTGACTGTTAATCTCAGGGTTGTGAGTTCAAGCCCCACAGTGGACATATTCTACTCAAAGGGTGCTTGGGTGGCTCAGTCATATATATGTACCCATGAATGGAACCTTGTTTGGTTTTTCCGTTTTTGAACTTACAATAAATAGAGTCTCTGGGTCCATGTTCATTCAGGAATGACTTTCTTTCTACACTGCTGCTGAGATTTTTCCCCCCAGGTGAATGTATGACCTGTCATTCATTTATTTTCCACTTACATAGTACAATTTATATATTCATTTTCTTCTAGGTGGATATTTGTCTTGTTTTCAGTGTTTTGTTATTAGCAAGAGTTCTGCTATGAAAATCCTTGTACATCCCTATAGATGCTCATTATGGAAGAATTTCCCCAGGGGGTACATAATGGAATTTCTGGGCCATTGAGGTATTGTGCATCTTCAGCTTTTCTAGATAATGCCAATCTTCTCCCAGAGTCCTAATTTATACTCCCACTGGGAGTGATTTGCTCCACATCCATGATATTGTCTGAATTATTAATTTTTGCCAGTCCAGTGGCATAAAAGAATATCTCATTTTAATTTTGCATCCCATGATGAATGAGGCTGAACCTTTTTCATATGCTCTTATCTGTGTATCCTTTTCTATATTTTTACTGTTCTTATGTCTTCTCTATTTGCATATTGTGTGGTTTACATGTTTCTTGATGATTTGTAGATTTTTTAATACATTCTGACAATAATCTATTTTTGTTTACATGTGTTAAAGATGTCTTCCTACTCGGAGCTTTGTTTCTCCCTCTTTCTATAGAGTCTTATAATAGTTCTTAATTAAGGTTCAGAAATACCAGTTTTTTCTCTGATGGCATGCACTTTTGTGTAATGTTTCAGAAATCCTTCCCCCCACCCTCCAAGGTCTCAAAGATGTTCTGTGTGTCTTTTTTTTTTTTTTTCTAAAAGGCTTAAAGCTTTACCTTTTACTTTTGAGGTCTTAATCCACAATTGGTTTTTATACATGGAATGATACAGGGCTCCAATTTCATTTATTTTCATATGAATGATTATCAAATAGTCTAGCACTTCCCCACATTCCTGCCATGCCATTTCTGCCATTTATCAAGTTTCCAGATATGCGTAGGTCCATCTCCAGGCCCTCTGTTTTGCTTGTCACCATTTTGTCATTCGCTGCACAGATATCTCACTGTCTTAGTAACTATTGCTTTATAATGAGGCTTGATGGCTGGCAGGGCAAATTCCTCCCTTCTGTCCTTTTTTTCTTCTAGACTCTGTCGGCTCTTCTTGGGCTTTCGCTCTTCCATATAAATAGTAGAAGCAGCCTGCCAACTTAAATGAAAACCATGTTGGTATTTTTATTGGAAATACTTTAAATATCAAGCTCAAATTTGGAAAAAATGGACATAATTTCCTTATATTTTTATTGCTATTGTAAATGACAGCTTTATCTAATTAAATTTTCCAAACTTTACTGCAATATAAAAATACAATTGACTTGTTTATATTGAGTTTACCATTGGCAACCTTGCTAAGCTCTCTTATAAATTCTAACAAATTGCCTAGAACTTTATGCAAACAATTATACTATCTATGAATGACAGTTTCATTTCTTCCTTTCTAATCCTTGAAACTTGCACTTTTTTTTGGCCTTACTTTACTGGCTAAAAACTGGTGAAAGCAGGAATCCTTGTCTTGTTCCGAATTTCTAAAGGATCTGCTTTTTCTATTTCATCCTGAAGCGTAGCATTGCTGTAAGTTATTTTTTATTATTCTCTTCTTTTCCTAGTTTGCTAAGACTCTACCATAAGATGACGTTGGATTTTATCAAACAATTTTTCTGCTTTTATTGAGAGCATGCCACATGAATTTTCTCATTTGTTCCATGAATGGCATAACTGTATTAGTCGATTTCAAATGTTGAACCAATTTTGCATTTCTGGAACACACTCCATTCCTCTTTAGTCATGATCTATTGTCTTGTCATATCTTGTTCATTTAGCTTGCTAAAATTCTGTTTAGGATATCTGTCTCTATGTTCATGAGTAAAATCAGCCTATAATCTTCCTTTCTCCTATTGCCTTCATCTGCTTTTGGTATGAAGATTTCTTTTCTAATTTTTTAATTTATTGAGAGACATAGAGAGAGCGAGCAGGGGAGGGTCAGAGAGAGAGGGAGAGACAGAATCCCAAGATAAGCTCCAGGCTCTGAGCTACCTGTCAGCACAGAGCCCAACGTGGGGCTCGAACCCACGAACTGTGAGATCATGACCTGAGACAAAGTCAGACTCTTAACCGACTGAGCTACCCAGGTGCCCCAGTATGAAGTTTTTTTATGAGCTTCATAAACCAAGCTGGAGAGTGTTTCCTCTTTTTCTATTCCCTGTAAGATATTGAGTAATATCTTTATAATCCATTTCTTGAAGTCTGTGAAACTTACTTATGAGACTCCCTAGGCCTAGTATTTTCCCAATGAGATTTTTTTTTTGAGAGAGAAAGAGAGAACATGAGTGGGAAAGGGGCAGAGGGAGAGGGAGGGAGACCATCTAAAGCAGGCTCCATGCCCAGCTTAGAGCCTGATGTGGAGCTCAGTCTCAGGACCATGAGATCATGACCCGAGACAAAATCAAGAGTCAGATGCTTAACTAGCTGAGCCATCCAGGAGCCCCACAATGGGCAGATTCTTTAGTACTAATTCAATTTATTCAGTTCAATAATTATGGGAATATCCTATTTTTCTTTTACTTTTCACTCAGTTTTGCTAAGTTATATTTTCCCATTAATTTGCCCATTTCACCTGTTTTTATTTTAGTGGCATACATTTGTTCTTAATCATCTTACAATATTTGTAATGTCTGCTACCTCTGTTACATGTCCCCTTTTTTATTTCCTAATAATGACTATTTCCGTCTTCCCTCTTGGTCTCTATTAATCTTGCCAGAAGTTTGTTAACTTTGTTAGTAATATCAAAGAACAAACTCTATGCATTGATCATCATTTTCATTCTATATTTTATTCTATCTGTGCTTACTATAGCATTCATTTCTTCTCAAATCTTCTTTGCACTCTTTATTCTATTTTCTTTGGGTTATTTTAATGTTCTTTTCCTAGCTCCTTAAATACTCAGTTCCTTGATTTTTAGCCATTTTTATTTTCTAATGTCACTGTGTAAGGCTATAAATTTCCTTATTACTGCATCTCACAAATTTAGATAGGTAGTATTTTCATTATTTTCAAATCAGAGCATTTTATTCTTTACAAAACAGCATACGGCTCCATGGTTTATTACAAAATAAACATTCAATTAACCAGCAACCAGGTTGGAAAATAGAATATTACCTGTACCCCCAAAAAGTCCTGAGCACCCTTTCTCCATCAGTACACTATCCCACCCTCTCCAAAGCTAACCGTGATCTTGACTTCTGTAGTTATCCTATCCTTTGTCATAGTTTTTATCCTTAGGAGTTCACCCCTAAACATAAGTTTTCTCTTGCAATTTCTTGGTTTGTTTTCCTGTTTATTTATAAGTGGGTTCATACAGAATATATTCTTTTGAGTCTAGTTTCTTTCACTCAACATTATGCTCATGAAATTGATCCACTTTATTGTTTATAGCTAGAGTGTGTTGGTCTTCGTTGCTATAGTTCTCCATTGTATGAATGTATCACAAATTAGTTATCATTCTACCCTTAAGGAACACTCGAGCTGTTTCCAGTTTGGAGCCATTTTGAATCGTGTTGCTGTGACAAGCTACTTCTCTTACCACATATGTGCCTATATTCATGTTAGTTAAATATCAATCCATAGAATTGCTAGCTCAAAAGGTATGAGAATCTTCAACACTGGTAATAATGACATCTGTTCTCTAAAAGAATCATACCATGGGTGCCTGGGTGGCTCAGTCAGTTAAGCATCCGACTTCAGCTCAGGTCATGATCTCATGGTTCATGAGTTCGAGCCCTGTGTCGGGCTCTGTGCTGATGGCTCAGAGCCTGGAGCCTGCTTCAGATTCTGTGTGTCTCTCTCTCTCTGACCCTCCCCTGCTCACGCTCTCTCTCTCTCTCTCTCTCTCTCTCTCTCTCTCTCTCAAAAATAAACATTAAAAACATTTTTTAAAAGAGTCATACCAAATCACACTCCCACCAGCAATGGGGTTACTATTCCATAGTCTTATCAGCACTTAAAATCACCTTTGTTTTCTTAACCATTCTGATGATATGCTAATAATTTCGACTTGCATTTCCCTGCTGATAATGCTTCATTTGTTTATTGGGCAGAAGAGAATATTAGTCACTGTTTAAAAAAGACTTGTAGGGACACCTGGGTGGCTCAGTCGGTTAAGCATCCGGCTACAGCTCAGGTCATGATCTAATGGTTCGTGGGTTTGAGCCCACCATTGGGCTCTGTGCTGACAGCTCAGAGCCTGGCGCCTGCTTCAGATTCTGTGTCTTCCTCTCTCTCTGATCCTCCCCTGCTCGCGCTGACTCTGTCTCTCAAAAATAAATTTAAAAAACCATTAAAAAAAATTTTTTTAAGAATTGTAAACTGAAAGACAGATTTAGAGAAATTACCCAGAATACAGCACAGAGGGAAAGATGATTAAATAGAAGTTCTTTGAAACAGAAGATAGAGTAAGAATATTTAGAGTATCATTTCTTGGAATTTGGGAATAAGATAATATAAATAATGGAAGAAAGTAATCTTTGAAGAGATATTAACTGACTGTTTCCAAGAGCTGATGAAAAACACAGATCCTCAGAGTCAGGAAGCCCAATGAATTCCAAGAAGTACAAATAAGAAAGAATCTGCGTTAAGATTCTTACAGAGACAAAATACTAAAGAGAAAGAGAAGGTCTTTAAAAAAAACGGAGAGAAGAGAAAAATTACCAATGACAGAATAACTATTAGATTGACTTCTAACTTCTCAATGGTGACAAATGAAGCCAGAAGACAGGAGAATAATATTTTCAAGGTCTAAGAGAGAGAGAGTCACCTTAGAGTATCACCTTAGAATAGGTAGCCAATGATTAAAGGAACCAGGAACAAGGATTAAATAAATATATTTCAGAACAACAAAGACTGAAATAAAAAACTACTGACATTAGACTCTCCCTAAAGCAAAAGACCAGATCATTGGTAAAACACTGTGGTAGCCATTAGGGAACGGGAGACTCAGAGGAACCAGAAAAGAAAATATAATAGATATCACTGACGTGTCATTCCAATCCTCCCCTTTTTTCTGGGAATTATAAAACTACAATTTTCAAAAAGTTAACATGATTCTCATACAAATACAAAATAAACATATGTCCAGATTGGTGCAACCCATTTATGAGGAAGTCGGCAAGATGGTGGGGGGCACTGGTTCAAATTAGGGCCATAGGGTGAAGGATTTTATCATCATTAAAGAAAGGAAATGTTGGGATAAGATTGTTAGGTTAGGTATGAAATTAGTTCATGTGTTTGGGCAATAAAACCCTAAGCTTTGGTTATATCTTCTACCAGATGGAAATAATTTGAATATCTGCTTGACAAAAATCTACAAGTTATCATGTAAATTTCACAGCATCTGGGCCTTTAATCAGTAGCAGAAAGTGAATCAAAGGCATATCCCCTAGGTAATTAAAGAACGCTCCAACATGACATTAAAATGACATGCCGTCCTCCTTTTGCCTTATTTTCAAATTTGAGATAATTTTTCTTCACATAGCAAATTTCCCCCTAATGAAATGAAACATAGCAGTAACATTGGTCTCACACGACTCTGTCCCTGGCCACAGACTAGGTCACAACCTAGGTTGCTCAGCTTCTCTACCAGCTCCTGGAAATTGAGACATCCACAAGAATCCCCCCTAGAACTAGGGAGCAGTCTGCCATTTTGCGGCAACCATGTTTACCTGGGTTCATGCCAAACAAGTAAAAGATTCCAAGTGACCTCGAGTGAGAGAGACGAGTGGGGATGAAATAACCACTAGGTTCTTGCGGACTTTCCCACCACTCCCTGATTGCTGGCCTTCATGAAGCTTTGGCTGCAACTCTTGGCCTCGGTGCTAGGAGACACTCCAGCAGTCCCCAACAATTTTCTTTTGTGCTTAAAGGGAGCTACATGCGTTTAAAAAAAATTTTTTTTTTAATTTTACAAAGTAACCCACAAGCTGAAAACCCAGAGAATCAAGTCAGAGCAAAGTGAGACTGTCCAGTCAACACAGCTCCGGAGGTCCAGATCCAAGTCCCCGTTGAGGTGTCATGAGGCATCAGTTTGTATGTTTCCTGTTAACCCAGGTAAGGCGCCCTGCGGGGCACTCTGCCGTGCAGTTCAGCGCCACAGGAAAAGAAGGCAGTTAGGACTTACCACAAAGCAAGAGTTGCGCAGGGCTAAGCGTATGAGCTCACCTCCACAACATAGGAGGCCCGTCTAGGAAGACCGTCCCGCCTCTCCCTTTTTCGGCTTCTTATCATTCTGTCAGATAGCCTACAGCTGATGTCTCAGCCTGCGGTCTCCCCTGTGTGGCCTAGACTGGTATAAGAAAAAAAAAAAAGAAAATCTCCACAGCTCTTTAGTTTGATTTATCAGGTCGATTTGAGGATGCAATTATAAAATTAAAATTCCCATATGTCGAGTGGGTAGTTTCATTTATATTGAATTTTTTTTTTTTTTAAATATTTAAGATGCCAGGGGCAGCTGGGTGGTTCAGTAGGGTCAGCGTCCGACTTCGGCTCAGGTCACGATCTCACGGCTGTGAGTTCGAGCCCCGCATCCTGCTTGGATCCTCTTGTCTCCCATTAGCTCTCTGCCCCTCCCCCCGACCTCGCACTCACGTTCAAAAATAAATGAACATTAAAAAAAAAATTAAAATGTTTACGATTCCAAGCCCACACGAGACACCAGGACATCTCTAGGAAGACCCTGGAGAAAGGAGAGACACCCCCTGGGGAGCCGGGGCGGGAAGGGCATGGGTGGGGATAGGGCCCCACGAGGGGGACCAGGTGGGCCCGAGATCACATAAACTGAATCTGACAATCTATGGAAAACAAAGGAAAGCCAGATATTACCAACTGTTTACCCCGCATAAACCGTCTTTAAAATTGCCCTGGGGCGCGTGACCGCAAATAAGAAACGGGAAAGGAGCTTTTCATGAGAAAGCTTCGCAGAATGTGTGAGATAACAAAAGGGCTCCTTTTCCGTCCAGGCTCTCTCGTGCAGTCACAGCAGATGGAAACTCAGCAGGCCCGAGGGCCACCGCTGCTTCCAATTAAGGCCCCGAGGTACTCAGCCCTTTCCTCCCAGCAAAACACAGATCCCTCCTCTGCCTGCAGCAGCCGAAGGGCGATCTGGGCTCGGCGCGCCGTGTTTGCTCTCAGCTTGCGCTCCAAGTGGCGAGGCCGCACCTGCCTTCCAGACACCCTGGGAGCTGACTCTCTTGTTCCGACCACCCAAAGCACAGATAACAGATGTTAAATAAAGGATGGAGAAGCAAAGTCTTTCCCCCTTTATGGGTGCACCTGTGTGTGGAGGAGAGGCATTATACGCAAAAGAATCCCTATTGCCCTCCGCCTCTTCCTAAAATGCTACCCGATCCATCCCACAGGTGTCGACTCTGGAAATTTGGGTGCTGGTAAGGGACCTTATTCCAGCCACGTGTCTCAAGGAGAGGGGGGCTCTCAAACGTTGGTGATCACTAGAATCATCTGCAGGGCGTGTTAAAAACTAGATTACCAGCCTCCCCGTGTTTCTGATTCTGATTCAACAGGTCTGGGGTGGAGCGCGGAAATGAGCATTTCTAACAGTTTATCACCAGGCTTTGAGAATCGCTGTTCTAGGACAATAAAGAGAAGGAGAAAAGGTAAAGAATGATCAGCTCGGTAACCTCTGACCCCAGCCTGCGTGTGTTTTGGGTATTTTGAGATGTGGTGGACAAAGGAGGGCGAGCTGCATAGGAAGCGGAAGAGTTTATTTGTTTGTTTTATGTTATTTATTTATTTTGAGAGAGGCAGAGAACAAGCAAGGAAGGGGCAGAGAGAGAGAGAGAGTCCCAAGCAGGCTTTGCACTGTCATCACAGAGCCCCACCCCGGGCTCGAACTCACGAACCATGAGATCATGACCCAAGCCCAAACAAGAGTCAGATGCTTAACTGACTGAGGCACCCAGGCGCCCCAGATTACCACGTGTGGTACAAGGAAGAGGGTGTACTTAGCCAGAGAGTGGGATTCATACTCGGGGATGAGTGGGGGGGATACGGGTCTCCTTAAGCCCTGCCCCAGCATCCTGCATCTCTACTGAAGCCCCAGGGAGAGGGGGGCCTCGCTCTTCATTTCTTCCCCGTCTTAGAAACTCTGCGTGCCCAGACCCCCCAGTGGTTGCTCCACTCTGGCTCCCCACTGCCCCAAATCTCCCCTTGTTGGAAAACCCGGCTGCTGGATAAAGGAGCTTCCTCAGCCTGGTTTCTAGCAAGGAGGCTCTGAGAGTCAGCACAGTCTGGGTTTTATTGTTTCAGGCCGGAGCGGTAGGGCACTGTCTGCCTCTAACTTCATCCCGGGCCACGCGTCCCTCCCAACCAGTCCATCCAGCATCCTACGTCCCGCCAGGGGTGGGTCATTCTGCCAACTGGGGTCGGGGGCAGAGAAGCTGTCATATAGAGCACATTAGATCGATTAAATGAGAAAGCCATCAGACTGAAATGGTTCTAATGCCAAAGCCCCCTACGTAAACAAACCAAAATCTTGTAATGGCACGAGATGAAGAAATCTGGGGCACCTGAGTGGCTCAGTCAGCTGAGGATCTGACTTCAGCTCGGGTCATGATCTCACAGTTCACGGGTTCGAGCCCTACATCGGGCTCTGTGCTAACAGCTCAGAGCCTGGAACCTGCTTCGGATTCTGTGCCTCCCACTCACAGTCTGTCTCTGTCTCTCAAAGGCGAATAAACATTAAAAATTTAAAAAAAAAAAACAATAAGGACAACCAATCACAAACAGCCAACTAGGCTCTAAGCCACAGCTCTTTAAATAATTTCCTTTATTTTCCCTTCCTTCCTCACTGTCTCTTTCTCCTGGGTTCTGTGGGCAGAACGCTCCTAACCACTTCCGATTTGGCAGTGCCTGATTCAGATAGATTTTTGATCAAATAAACTCTTAAAGTTTCTGATATGCCTCAGTTTTTCTTTTCACAAGGGAATACAGCATTCACGCTTCTGTGTGGTTCCCTTACTCACCGATCCCACCTTCCCACTGGCTTTCGGGGTGACAGGCCACGGCTCCTGGTCTTGACATGAGTCATAACATGACTGATCATGTCATTTTGAGGGCCCAGCACAACGAATGTGCAAATGAAGGGCCCCTTGTTCAAAAACTATTAAGATTTCAAGATGACAACAGCAGAGCATTCAACCAAGCATGGGGCTCCTCTACGTGTGGAACTCTGGGCAACCACACCAGCGGGCCTGCCGTGGGGCCAGACCTGGCCAAGGGGTCATCAATAGGAGCCTTAGCGTTGAGGTGGAAAGCTCCAGCTCTCCCTAAACTGGGCTGCTGCCCCCGTTTCCTGCCAAACAATCGGGAAGCATAGCGCGTGACCTCAGAGACTCTCCAAGGCCCTGGGGAGGCAGACACTGCCCATATATGAAGAACAGATTCTAGCAGCAACCTCACGTGTGTGAAGTGATATGGCTGGCCATTTATATTTCTCACTCTGCTTGCTGGCAGTTCTCCAGCAAGGTTATCTAGGAAAGATAAACACAAGAGACCCTTCACGTTCAAGGGCAGGGTAAAGCTAAAGTAAGGAGGCTCAGGCACCTTCTGTGTGATCACTGCATTTTGTGTTCAATTTTTTTTTTTTTAATGTTGAGAAAGAGCAAGTGGAGAAGAGCCAAGGAGAGAGAGGGAGACACAGAATCCAAAGCAGGCTCCAGGCTGTCAGCACAGACAGCCTCAAACTCACAAACTACGAGATCACGGCCTGAGCCAAAGTCGGACGCTTAACCGACTGAGCCACCCAGGTGCCCCCACATCTTGTGATCGATTTCTGGAGGACTCTGGCAATATTCAGAATTCTAACGTGCTGCCTGATCTCTAGGTCGCTCCAGGCCCCATGAACATGTACCCAGTCCTCTTCACAATAAAACTCCAGGTGTCTATTTACGTAACAAACTATCCTAAAAGCCGGTGGCTTGAAACAACCACCATTTTATCATATCTCACCAATCTGTGGATTAGGGATTCCAGACAAGGTCCAGCCATGCCATTTTTCAGCTTCAGGTAATACCAGTGAGGGAGAACACAAGACAGCTTCACTCACATGCTTGTGCCTTTACGGAGACACCTGGAATTCTGAGCCCAGTGGGGACTGTCCTCTGGAGCACCTGTGTGTGGCCTTTCAAGTCTGGACAACTCAAAGTAGTAAATTCTTACCTGGCAGCTCCCATATGCCTCAAGGAGCTTGGACCTCCCAGAAGGACATTCTAAGGAGCCCAGCAGGGAGTTCTAAGTCTAGCCATGGAAATCCCAGAATATCACTAAGACAAGCTCAGATTCAAGTAGAGGAAAATTGAACTCCACCTCTCAGTGGAAGGAGTAGCAAATGATTTGTGGCCATTACTGATCCTTATGAAGGTGGCCCATCTTAGAAGGAAAATGGAGAGGGGCGCCTGGGTGGCTCAGTCGGTTAAGCCTCCGGCTTCGGCTCAGGTCAGATCTCACGTTTGTGGGTTCAAGCCCCGCGTCAGGCTCTGTGCTAACAGCTAGCTCAGAGCCTGGAGCCTGCTTCCAGTTCTGTGTCTCCTTCTCTCTCTGCCCCTCCCCCTCTCATGCTCTGTCTCTCTCTGTATTAAAAATAAATAAAAGCATTAAAAAAAAGAAAACAAAAAGAAGGAAAATGGAGAACTCAATCAGCATACCCATGGTCAGAGAAAAAGCCTAGACTCAACATTAAAATATTAGAGAATGGATGTCTATTTTACATTTTAAAATAAAACGCTTAAGATGTACAGGTCCTATTTTTATATTGATTCCACAACACTTTTTTCCCTTTATTTTGCCCAATTGCATGAGATAAGACTCTCTCGATTGTAAGTTTAAAAAAAATCAAGAACGTGGATCCAAGACAATTCCTTATTTGTCCTTAAGGATCCAAAGCACTAAGCACAGCATGTGTTTGCTAATTCTGTGGGGGGGCGGGAGGGAGGTGGGGGTATCTAATCTTGTTTGCCCTAGAGTTTTGTACTACGGTGTCTATGGTTTGTAACGTGAGGCTCGAATTCCTAGTGCTAAATCGCCTTTGTTGTAGGCCATTTTCACCTCTTGCCTCCACTGTCACCTTGGCCAAAGCTGCCATTTCCCAGAGTGCCCCTCAGCCCCTTTTACACGCAAAGACTCTTTCCCTGCCTGCTTCTAACTTAAGCAGGGTAATGCTCCTCACTCCAGAATTCCAGGGGAAGCCAATGTTTTCCTCATGCAGATTCTGAAATGCCCATCATCTACCAACCCCTCTCATGAAGCCATGACTGTTGGGGCTCCTGACAGTTTCACTAATGATCCAACCCCAGGGGACATTCATACCCTTGGGCCCTGTGACTCTGCCCCTGAGTCCACTCATCCTTTGTCACCATGGAAACCATCTCTGGGCTCCCTCACCCCCTCCTCATGCCCATGGTGCCTTCTCCAGTAGTTTCTGGCAAAAGAGTACCTACACTTTCAGATTGTCCTTACCCATTAAGCCTTTGCCAATTAGCCTCACACTTGGCTGTTTTTGCCTCATTTGAAATTCCAGCGCTCCTCTGCCTGCTCTCCAGGCCTGCTTTCTCCCTGGAGTCTCTGCATCACACGACTGAAGACTGCCTCTAGACTGTCACCCATATGTGTCCTTCATTCCTCGCAAAATTGCAAACTATTTAAAGCAGAAACTACTGTGTGTGTGTGTGTGTGTGTGTGTGTGTGTGTGTGTGTGTGTTTATTGAGTATAAAGAACAGGACTGGCCCGCCTGATATATGCTCTAAAGACACATATTAAAATTAAATGTCTAGAAGGTTCCTGAGTGGCTCAGTCCAGCATCTCTTGATTTCAGCTCAGATCATGATCTCATGGTCATGAGATCAAGCCCCACATCAGGCTCTGTGCTGGGTGTGGAGCCTGCTTAATATTATCTCTCTCTCTCCCTCACCATCTCCCTCTCCCCTCCTCACTTGCTTGCACACACACACACACACACAAGTGCTCTTTCTCACCCTCTCTCTCTCTCTCTCTCTCTCAAAAAAATTTAAATGTATATAAATTATGTCAAGCACTAGAGTAGGCACTTTGTTATTTACTTTAATCCATATATTTGATTCTTACCCTGTCCACTATTACCTTCTCTCAGCTCTAATTTTAACAAAATTCCACCAAGAGGAAAGAATTTGGATGTCCCACACAGTTCATTAGAATGGGATTTGGCATCCAGTACACGTGCTACTCAGAACGCCAAATAGAGGCATGAGCATCGTCAGGTGGGGTCAATGCAATGATTTCCTGGCAGGTGAGCTTGAGTGGGATTAGGTGGGATGTGGCTCAGACTCCAGGCAGAGAATGGAACAGACAAGACGCAGGCTTCCTGTCCTAGAGGAAAGGAACCATGCACCAGTTCTGAGGAATAAAGTTGTAGACGTGATGAGTGGATCCCACTTCCTCCAAAAAGTCAGACTTTAATTGCTTTATTATATATTCTACAAAAATTGGAACCAGGGAGGAAAAAGAACAAGCCACAGGAATTCATTCCTGGCTCCTATCAGACAACTGGGTCCCAAACCACAGTCTGTTTGCGATTGAAAAGGCAATTTGAAGACCAAAAGGCACGGTCACATCCAGGGGGCTCACTGGCTCAAGGGGCTCACTGGCTCGGTTGCCAAGTCGCAGGGTTGGGAACATTCGCCAGCAGCCTGCTCTGGTACACTCTGTCCCTGCCCCAATCTACCGCAGTAATTAGCTTTGCTCGTTAGTTTCAAGTAAGTAATCTCCTTGTCACAGCTGGGATCCTTTATCAGAACAGTGGACGTTAGGGTTTGCAGAAGCAAATAATCTTTTTCCTTTAAGAATTCCCTGGAACACTAAGTTATGACCCAGAGATCTAAATGAGGCAAATAAACTTCTAAAGATGTCTAAAACTTCTGGAGAGTAGCTCTGCCTAAGAGGTGAAAGATTCGAGTATTTAAAAAACAAACCCAAATGAACATCAAAGACAACAACAACAACAAGAAAAAACCCCTCTGGAATGGACATTGGTCTTTCCTTCAGTTTAATGATTCAGATCAACAAACATGGGGAAATACCTGTTACGTGTCAGGAAATGCAGCCCTTCTCTCGTGGAGTGCCCGGTCTGGGCCGAGACCAACAAGCAAACTGGTGATAAAGGCACAGTAGCCTCGTTGCAGTAATAATGCACTGTAATAGCAGAATGCACGCGGCATGCACGGGGGTGGGGGGCACCCTAATCCAGCCTGGGTCTTCACGGAGGACTTGGGGATGTAACTCCGGGCAGAACGAGGAGGCACGAGACTGGTTCTCAGCATTTTTGAAAACAATTGCCAAAATGCATACTCTCATCCTTTTGCCCCACCAGGATGCCCATTTCAAAGAGGGAAGAAGTGAGAAGAGAGACTTCAGCTCTGCTCTGGATTGCCTTGGGGGTTGGGGCTGGGGGGCAGTGCTGGCCACGTGGGGAAGCAGCCCTCCCAGCTTGAGAGAATGTCCCATGGTGGCGGGACATTTCAGCTCTGCACCCCCGCCCCCCACAAGGGCTGCCAGGGACATCTCAGCAGTGGGGGGTCGGGGGGGGGGGATGATTATTGCCAGAGAGGACGCCAGCCTACGTACAGCTTCAAAGCCTGCCTGGGCCAGAGCTCAACACCAAATCCCGTTCTCCTTCAGAGTGGCAGAGCCTCACTGTGGAATTTAACCCAGGGCCGCCCAATAGAAGAAAGGAGACGTGGAGGGTACAAGGGATACATTTTCACTTGGATTGATTGGAAGTTACAAACTCAGGAGAAGAACAGGGCAAAGAGTTAACTGCATGGTGGATAAGAGCATGAGCTTTGGAACGGGATGGGTCTAAGTCCCAGCCCTGCTACTTTCCAGCTGTATGGGCACATTCCTTGATCTCCCTGAACCTGTTTCCCCACCTGTAAGGTGCGTGTAATAATAGTACTCAACCCAGTGCGTTGTTGTAAGCATTATGTGTGTAAACGCTTCATGCAGCATCTGGTACATAGTAGCTACTCAATAAATATCAGCATTGTTTTTTCTGTCCCTTTGTGCCCCCCTTGTCAATGCACAGGATTCCAGAATCCACGGGTTTTATCAGGACAACTGCCTTTATTTGATCTTTTTGGAGATAGCCAATGATTTTCTTTTAGACTAGTATTTTTTCTTTTGATCAGAAAATGAAGAGAGGCTTTCTAGCAGCCAAGATGGATTTCCAGGGAAAATCAAACAGCAAGGCTGTCTGCCAGGAAGCAGGTTGTCATGTCCTTTCAGGCAGAGGGACTTCTATAGGGGGACTTTGCCTTACCAGTGCCCAGCCTCTGCTAGGGGACACATTTCATGATGTGTGATGGCCCATAATAGACAATCCCTTTCAACAGCCTGGCTGGACCCCAGCGTCCCATGTCCTGTGGTGAGCTACAGTAGAGATGAGGGGCCTTTGCCGTTGGTTTATTTAGGTTATTCATGTCGCCTTAACTTTGATTAGCAACTACTATGTTCGAGGCACCGCTTTCAAGGTCACTGATAAGCCCGGGACAGTAGCGCAGAATCACTGAATGGGCTGCCCCTGGATGATGAAACCAACACTCTCCGTCCACAGCTGTGGTCGCAATCAGGGCCTTGTACTTACCCACAGCTGTGCTGTAGCTCAGCACTGGAAACACGCTGTCATATCCATGGCCTCCTTGTGACAGAGGCAACCCAGGATTTTTATTCCTTTCTTACCAAGGAGAAAACAATTTCTGAGAGCCTGAGCCCTGAAGCGCAGCACCATTCAACTTTGGCCTCTGGGTTCCGAGGCTCTTACTGTCACCAAACCAGACGGCTTTTGTCGCATGGAGGGGAAACACTACACATTCTTTAGAATGCCTTCGCGAGCACACATTGCTCGGAGAGCTGGCTCGAGTCCAGGTACAGGCTGCGGCCCTAGAAGCCCTAATCTTCATTCGTGTGATGATCTGTCCATCCAAGGAGGGAGTTTTGCAAGCGGCTTTATCACACTCCCAATTCGGCTGTTATCTGAATTGGAACTATTCCATCAGCTGGCCAGGCCTGAGCAGAGGGACCGATAGGGCGTCCAGGGAAGGAGCAGCGCACAAGTCATTCTCCATGGAAAATTGCATGGATTCCTCCAGCTGGTCCAAGCTTTCTGACCTTCAGGGCCCACGCTGTATCTCTTCTAGAGCGTTAGTCTTCAGGAATAAAATGAAAGTGCTCTGGCTGTGGGGTAAGAATTCTGTGTGTAGCATGAGCAAGAGTTCTGACCACTGCTCTCTTGTAAAGGCTTTGGATGAAGGGTTAGGGAGAAATCATCCTGTGCCTGGAGAATAGAGTGATATCCACACACGAACTGGACCCCTCAGTGTTGCAGGGACCCTCCCAAACATAAGGGAAGCTACGGGTGGAGACTAGACAGGGTCAAGTATCTGGTGGGAAATAAAATATTCAACCCTTGGGCAGCTGAGCGGCTCAGTTGGTTGAGCATCCGGCTCTTGATTTCAGCTCAGGTCAGGATCTCACTGTCGTGGAAACAAGCCCCGCTTAGGGCTCCATGCTGAGTGTGGAGCCTGCTTGGGATTCTCTCTCTCTCTCTCTCTCTCTCTCTCTCTCTCTCTCTCTCTCTCTTTCTCTCCCTCTCTCCCTCTCTGTCTCTGCCCCCACCTCCCCAAATAAATAAGTAAAAATTAAAAAAAAATATTCAACCACCCATCAAGGTGAACAGCACTGGGAACCAAAACATCAGAATGGTATAGACTTTTCTTCAAATGGCAAGAAGGCCCTGAATGCCAGGGCTAGCCTATGTTCTAGTGATTTCCCTCCAGGGGACTGCAGCTTACTTAGCATTGATCTCAAGCCCTTCACCCCTTGCCCCCTTCTGCTATAGGACGGTTGATATTGTTTATATCCCAAACAGCATGCTCAAGCATGAAGTCAGCCTATCCTGACTACCTTGAACTTGCTGTTGCTTGAGATAAAAAGACCCCATGAGGTTCAAACTAGTGGGTGTGGGTTCTCTCCCTGCTGCAGCCAAGGCTCTTGTGTGTCCTCCTGGCGTCTGGCAGGAGGGGGCGAGAACCGAGCAGGACTGACTTGTGCTGACTGGCGCAGAAGAGAGGACAGGAATTCAGTCGTCCTGATCTTGGCAATGTTCAACTCTATCTGGATCTATGTGGAAGTCTATCTGGAAAGCTGGGAACCCTTCCACTCATGGGAGCACCAGCAGAGACGGTGGTAAGGCAGGTAGCTTCACCCCACCTAGCCCCCTGCGTCCCCCTTCTCCCCGCCTCCCCCTGCTCCCCTGAATTGCCCGGACCCTTTAATCTCTGGGCTTTCTTCATATTCTCTCTCGGTGGGTCAACCATTCTGCCACTTAGTCCTCACAAGAATTACCTGTTCTAGGATCCCATAACCCCAAGGCCCTGCTCTCAGCCAGGGGTTAGAGACACTCTAAAGAACTAATTCATTCTAAAAGGATAAGGGCTTAACATGTTGTGTTTCTCAGGTTTATGTGCATTTTTTTAAGGAGAAGGTCATTAATCTTAAGACTTTACGGTAGAACTTTGGGCATTACGGCAGGCAGTGGGGAAATACTTTGTAGCAAGAGGCTGTATCACCCTCTAGGGGCTATCTGGTGTGGTAGATTGCCCCCCACCCCACCTCACCCCCTGTCCCACCATGGTCAGCCCTACGTCATTGCTCTTCCCCTGAAATCTGAATCTCCTCATCCAGCTGCGGAAAAGAGAGAACAAAGCTGCCAGCTGATTATTATTCACGAACAAAGCAGACCCTTTATTTTAGCAGGTTCGGAGCCACGATCTCCCCAGGACATGCTCCAGTGTGTGCTCGCTTTATCTGGCCACACATTTCCTTCTGCCCTCAATCCTTAAAGGGTGTGCTGTTCCTCTGGCTGGATCAAGACAAAAGGGAACCGGAGAAAGAGATGTGTGGTAGCAATGACCTATGAGAGCTTCTCTCTCCTTCCTTTGCTGCCTGGACGGCGCCAAGGCAATGAGATTTCCTGTCTTTTCTTGAAACCCAGAGAGATGAGAGAAGCAGTGAGAAAGGAGGACCTGGGCAACAAGGAGGACCTCTTCCATCTGAAACAGGGGCAAAGCCACTCCCCCAACCTCACCACCATCAGCAAAGCCCTGGCTCCTTGGCCTCAACAGTCTCAAGAAAGGATTGCCAGATAAAACACAGGACACCTAAGTAAATCGGAATCTCTGATGAACGCTGAACACATTTTTGGTATATAAGTATCCCTCATGCAATATTTGGGAACATATTTAAACTAAAAAATCATTCATTTTTTCGGATGTGCCGAATCTGGTGACCAACCACGGCATCTCTCCCTCCTTGCCCCCGTCTCCTGTACCCTCTCCCCCAGATGGTCTGGCCACCACACAGTCCTAGGCTGGTCACCTGAAATGCAACAGAATTCCTTCACTGCAGATGAGGATTTACGAGGGTCCCCGCCAGAAGCACATAGAATGATGTGGGTCTGCGTTCGGCACTGAACAGCGTCAAAGATAAATCTCACTGGGAATGTTTCATGTCTGGCTGCTTCAGATGTGCTTGCCTGAGGCCATGCTGAATACCTAAAAAAGCCAATGAATATGTTCTATGGTCTCAGAAAGACGCAGGGACCTATCTAGAAGAGATAGTGAGGTTTGGGAAGGAGGCCTCCGGCTTGCATAGGTCAATCTCCTTCGGCCCTCATCTAAAAACTGCAAGGTTCACTTAGATGCCTAAAGCGTTTTCTGCTCAAAATTCTGTGAGTCTCTCCACCCCTGGCTTCTGAGAAATTCCAGTCTTCCTCCCTCTCTGAGGCTGCCCAGACCTGCTCCAGTCTCAGGCCATCCAGGGGTCCCCTCCTGATCCAGTGACTTCTTTTACCAGCAGCCCCCATGGCAAACTGTCTCCCAACTTTTCCTGACAAATCTGACACTTCTCCACCTTCCCCTGAACATAGGTCCTGTGCAGGGGTCCTCATCTGTGTGGGGCCCCAAGCCTTCCAGCTCTGTGGGACCTCCTCTGGTCCTGGTGGGGCTCCCACTACTCAGAGAGAAACAGTCAGTAACAAATAGGGGTCATCATCCCTGAGAAATGGGCACCTACCCAAGTTTAGGCCGAGGGCAATCTCATGAATTCTTTTTTTTTTTTAATGTTTATTTTTGAGAGAGAGAGAGAGAGAGTCAGAATGTGAGCAGGGGAGGGGCAGAGAGAGAAGAAGACAGAATCTGAAGCAGGCTCCAGGCTCTGAGCTGTCAGCAAAGAGCCCAATGCAGGGTTCGAACCCATGAACCGTGAGATCATGACCCAAACCAAAATTGGACACTTAACGGAAAGTGCCACCCAGGCGCCCCAAAGCGATCACACAAAATTCTAACACAATGAGGGCTCTCTGATGTAATCCCTGAGACACAGCAGCATCCTGGTAAAATTCACTTGTAAAGTAATATTTACCCAATATGAGGCCCCTGGGTGGCTCAGTCAGTTGGGCTCGGGTCATGATCTCAGGGACTGTGGGTTCAAGCCTCACATCAGGCTCTGTGCTGACAGCTCAGAGCCTGGAGCCTGCTTCAGATTCTGTGTCTCCCTCTCTCTCTCTGCCACTCGTCCACTTATGCTCTGCCTCTCAAAAATAAATAAACATTAAAAAACACACATATATGAAGTGATATAGCCCAATACCACCCATTCTTCCCTCATTGCTATGTCTTTATTCCCTTTATGGTCCTTTTGCTCTATTTTAACTGTGTTCTCTTGAAATCTTTCTTTGAACAATTCACTAGAACTTATATTTTGTAACTTTCATATAAGACGTCCGAAAGCACTTTTTTTCCCTGCAAATAAAGAACTCTACCCTCTCAAGCGTTTTACGGTTTGGAAAACAGACACAGAGGAGTATCCAACTTGCCCAAAGCCAACGCTGATGAAAATTTCTGAGATTAAGAAAAACAAGAAGATCGGATTTTTGTGGTAGGGGCTTTTCCTGTTATGCTTTACTTGTGATTTTCCCAGTGCCAAAATTATATGCCTCTATAACAAATGTCCTCCTGGGGCTCTCGTGGCTGCTAACGGCACCATCTGGGGGCTTTTTGGTTAACCTGAGAAGCTCAAGGCTTCACATTCCAGAATGCTGGCTTTGTCCCCAGTGAGAACAGTCTCTCTGGTATAGTGTCTATTTACATTGTTTTGTAAGAATGAAGAAGCGCCATAATTAAGCCTGGAGCATGAGAAAAGGAACTCAAGGGAAAAAACCCGCCATGACCATGGATGACAAAGCAGATGAACAGGAGGCCCCCGCTTCCCTCCGACAGAAGGTCATGCGGGTCATTCCTCTGGCTGCCCCTTCAGGCTGTTATGTCATCAAATACTAGACACCTAGCAAACGAAAGTTTACGTTTCAGGGTTTCACGGTGAGCTGGGTCAGTCATTCATTCAAAACCCTCTATGGCCTGTCTCTCACATGCCAAGTCCTATGCCACACACAGAAAACATAAAGGTGAATGGGACCCTGTCTGTGACCTCAGAGAACTTTCAGACTCATGCATGAGACAGATCTACAAATAAGCGCATCACAGCGTGTCCTTGGGTGCAGAGCTGAAAGATCTGGCTCTCTTGTTGCCCAAATTCTCAACCATGGGCGATTTTGCAGCCCCGGGGACATTGGGCAATGTCTCAGGTACAGGAGTACATTCTGGGTTGTAGCAGCTGGGGTGAGAGGTGCTGCTGGCATCTAGTGGGTAGATATCCAGTAATACCCCTAACCACCCTACAGTGCACAGGCCAGTGCCCCACAACAAGGAACTATTTAGCCCCAAATGGGGATCGTGCTGAGCTTCCGAAACCCGGACGTATCCAAGCTAATCTGGTGAGGTCAACCCCACCATGCTGACTCAGGAGTTTGGGTTCACATGGCCACTCATGCTCTTTCCTGGCTCCGTCATTGACGGGCTTTTGTCCCTAAGCACGTTACTCCCCATCTTGGCTTCAGTTTCCTCGTCTATAAAATAGAGTTGGAATCTCTGATCCCCAGTCCCTTCCTATCTAAGAATCTATGGTTTTATTGGGCCAATATCTGTGCTTCCACTGAGCCCTGCTCAGGTTAGGAGCACGCCTTGGCCACGGCAGCTTTCCTCCAGCCAGCCCAGGGAGATAAGCTTGTCTCCTGGGTTGATCCAGAGGCTAAATCAGGGAAGGCAGGTGTAACCTCTTCCCAAGACTCTGGTCCAGTTAGGACCCCTCCATCTTCCGAGCCTGTTTTCCCATCAGCAAACAAGAGCCACTGAACTCCTCCGCCTCCCTGTGTCAGGAGGAAGTGAATGAGTAAAGGCAGTAAGATGGAAAATTACCCCGATGCTGCGTGGTGGACTAGGCCCAAACCCTACAGTCCCCTTTTCTCCCTCCTGGAGGCTCTGAGGCAATGAAAGGATACCCCGCTCTGTGGCCTGGGGTGGTGGGCTGGGCTGGGAAGGGGTTGGTATCTCTATACACATCTTTGGAACTGCCCCAAGGAGGATCTCTGTCATCTGTCTCCCTGAGGGGAGGTAACACTTGGATTCTTGGCCACATATTTTAGGCACTGGGGCAGGGTGGGAATCCAGTGCCCTCGGATTCTCTCTCTCTCTCTGTCATTCTTTCACTCTCTCTCTCTGGCTTCCAACTCCTTAACCAAGCAGAAAGACCATTTCAGAGCCAGCGGGCTGGAGCACAGGGAAAGCAGGCCCTGGATGGGAAGGGTGTGGGGAAGAAGCTCCCATTTGGGCCTAAACATAAGGCCTTTTCAGTGCGCTGCTGGCCGTAGGCAGAAAGGAAGGAAAAGGGAGACAGGGCAGGGCAGGCATTGGCAGCTACGTTTCTGTCTGTGTTACTAGGCTCATGGCTCTGGCAGAAGAGCATCACGGTCTGTATTTGGAGTCTGTGGGTCCTCTCCTCTGGTGACCGGTGCCATGTGACGTGGCCGATTCTATGTGGAATGAATAAATGAACCCCTTTTTCCTGTAATAGGAAAGAAGCTAAAATTCAGAGACATTAAGTAATGTGCCCAAGTTACTGAAAACACTAGGCACGGGACGTCTGTTAGTGTTACTTACTCTGAGGTTCGCCGTGTGAGCATGTCACCAATACAGGTTCCTGAGTTGGTCCCCGTGTGGTTCCCATTCCATATGTGCTCATTGCTTGGCTCTGGGTTTTGGGGATTGTGTTTTGTTTTTTTGTTTTTTTCTTTTCTGGTTCAATTTACATTCAGTAAAATGTGCAAACCCTAAGCATACAACTCAATCATTCTCTCTCTCTCTCTCTCTCTCTCTCTCTCTCTCTCTCTGTCTCACATACATACACTAACACACACACAAAGCATTCACCTGGATAAAAATATAAAATAGTTCCATCATTTCAGAAAGTTATCTCTTGCCCTGTTCCAATCAATAGCCTCCCTCAATCCAGGAAGAGACTTCCTTTTTATACGTCTAGTGCCATAGTATAGCTTTGCTTATTCTTCAACGTCTTGTATCATATCAACCTCATATTCTTTTGCTCGGTAGAATGTTTTTTCGGCTCATCCATGATGTGTCAGTAGTTTGTTCTTTTTTATTGGTGGATAATATTCCACTGTGTGAACATAACATATTTTGTTTATCCACCCTTATTTTTTTTTGTTTTTTATTTATTTTTGAATGAGAGAGAGCAAGGGAGGGGCAAAGAGAGAAGAGGACAGAGGATCCGAAATGGGCTCTGCACCGACAGCAGCAAGCCCGATACATGACTCAAACTCATGAACCGGAGATCATGACCTGAGCCAAAGTCTCTCAACCAACTGAGCCACATGGACACACCTATCCTCTCTCTTATTAATGGATACTTGCATTGGTTTTAGTTTGGGATTATTATGTTCGTTTGATTTTTTTTTAAGCAATTAGTCTCCTATGCCTATTTCAATTCTCTATTCAAATGAACTTTCATGAAAGTCACCCTCCACAGGTCACAGCATGCTGAGAGAGAACGAAGCACTCGATGACCTGAAGTCCTTTCAACCATAAGACCTTCTAACTCAACCTTGTCTCAAAAAGCTGCTGTCAAGCACCTACTTGCACATGGTTGTGACAATGACCTCTGAATTGCAGAGCCAAAGTGGTTGTTTCCTCACACACAAGGAAGTGACTCTGTACCTATGGGTTCCCCAACAAAGACGAGAGATCTTGTTCTGATACAAGAAACACACCCATTTCGCTTCAGCAGATGATTCCTATTCTCAGAGGAAAGATGCTCTCCTGTTCTACCCACTGGAAGCAACTTGAAGGAGGCCAGTGGGCCCCATGAGATGTAAATAAATGTATCCACTTGAGCCAGCGTCTCTGCCCCTCTGTGGGAAAACAACGGTTCTCCCTTGAGAAATGTGGGAAGGAATACTGCCCATGTGGGACCACTGACCAGGTCTCCAAAGCACTTCCAACGGACAGAGCTTATAGACCCTTGAATGAACCCTACCACTCCTTCCTATCCTTTCTGATTCTTGTTTTGTCTAACAAACCTGTATCATACCCTGAAGGTCTAACTGCAGTGCACAAGCTCCATCATGAAGTCGGGCATCCATGTAGCCACAGCCAGGGACTCCTACTACCCCGGACATGCATACAAAAAACTGGGTGCAGCCATTTCGATGATACACATTTTTTTTTAAAGAACGCAAAAAACTCACTTTGCCTTAAGATTTAGTCAACAGATATTTATTGAACCACGAAGACTTGAAGCCCTAATTGTCTAAATTATTACTGTTGTGCTCCCCGTGTGCATGGTTTTCCACCAATGACGGCCTCCCTTCGCACACGCAACCTCCTCACATGGAACATACAATGGGCAGAGCAGTTGAGGGAACACAAATTCCCTTCTGGTCTCCTCTCATCCCTCCTAGCTTGGCCCTTGATCTCTCTTTTCTTACACGCTTCTCCTCTCCTCTCCCTTTTCCTAATGGGTTCCATCTCTTCTACTGATCTCTACTCTACAAGGTCACAAGGGAAGGGGACAACCAGGTGTAGGCATTGCCACAAAATGGCCTCTACCCAAGCCACTCAGTTCCCAGACGTCCCCTTCAGACCCCACCTGTGCTACACCTGACCTTGTGCCCTGCTGTTTTCCCACCTTCAAATCAAGACACACACCATCCCACACACGAGCCCCCCACTTTGCTTTTCCAAGGTAGGGAGGGAAAGAGTTGCCGGGGGCCTTGGGCAGGAGGAGGTCCGTGTGCTCACTGCTCTCATTTATCCACACAGAAGGCCAGGGTGGCACTTGTCAGTGACTTGACTCCTCGTTCCTTTCCCAAAGCTGCTCTCAGCCTTCTCTTAAAATGACAATTCCACATGTAAACAGCTCCTGACATCCCCCAGCCCCGCCCCTGGTACGCCCTGGCCCTGACAACGCCATCCACACACCGAGGTATTTTTCTACCCTCTCCCCTACCCTCTACCCCTCTCTTCTTTGGGGAACAAATGCTTTGCCCAGCATTTCTGCATCAAGAGGACAAAGTAAAAGGAAGGAAAGTTGCTTCCCCTTGGATAGCTGATGAAAATAAACTAGCTGTCAGTTAGTCACCAAAATTTGATTCAGCAAGTAACCAGCCATGGACTTGGATTTTAAGGACAAACCTAAAAGAGCTTCTGAGATATTGTTTTGAAATGTTCCCAAACATGGCCGGGAGGTGAATTTGCTGAGTTGTCGTTATTGGCATTACGAGTTGCAGAGGCAGGAAATTCCCTGCATAACTAGCCTCTCTTCCCCTGGCCTGCTGGGGCCACCAGCCTCCAACGCCTCCCTGGCCCTTTCTCCCTGTTGCAGCCCAGCAACCCTGGCTCTGAGCAGAGCTCCCTCCTGCCGCTTACTGTAAGTGACAGCTTTGGAGCGTATTTTCACATCCGTTCATCAAATCCCTGCGAGGCGAGAATTCAGGGCGGAAGGTGGGATTTCACTTGCAGAGACGCCAACCACTTCCTCTTTATAGAGTCTCAGCAATGTCTTCACCTTCTATGGAATCCTAGACAGAGCACAGCCAGACGCCCACCCCAGAGAACTTTCCATTCTGAGAAATTCCTTCTGGAATCACCCAAACCCCACCTCCACCTCTCTGACACTCCCACCTTCCCCCAACACACACACACACCTCACATACATACACGCACAGTGTATTAGTCAGGGTAGGCCTAACTCCTGTAACAAACATTCCCAAGCAGGTCTGGGTCTCACATTTAATGCGCACTGCTCTTACCAGATATTGCCTTGACTATAAGTATTTTTCTCATTAAATGTCTTGACTTCTAGGTCATAATTCTTTTTCCTTTTCCAAATTTTTTTAATGTTTGTTTATTTTTGAAAGAGACAGAGAGCATGAGTCGGGTAGGGGCACAGAGAGAGGGAGACACAGAATCTGAAGCAGGCTCCAGGTACTGAGCTGTCAGCACAGAGCCCAACATGGGGTTCGAACCCACGAACTGGGAGATCATGACCTGAATTGAAGTCAGACACTTTACCGACTGAGACATCCAGGCGCCCCTGGGTTATAATTCTTTGAGCAAGTGTGACTTATACTGTTTCGTGTACTGGAGAAGCCCCTCTTTATAGTTTGCAGTACAAAGAGCATGCCTCAGCCAACATCCTGTAGTTGGGAGTAACTAGAAATCCAGCTGATGTTTTCCAAGGCCCTTGCTCCTTTGCCTTCATATATCCCAAAATATCCGAGTTCTTATTAGTATGTAGGTAGGGCATTGGAGGACAAAACCCAAAGGAAATGAGAAGCCTTATGAAGGGATCAGTCTTTAGCCCTCACTGGCTATGCCAACAGCAGGGCTGTTGGGCTGGAGCAGAGTTTTACTTCCTTGAGGGATATAGTCACCATAAGCAGAGTGCCTTCTGGAAGCCACAGCAGTGACCCCTCTGGACTGGGCTCAGTCAAGAAAACCAGATCGGGAGGCGGGGGGGTGGGGGGGGATTGGAGGAAGGTAGCTGAAAGATACAAACTTCCGGGTATCAGGTAAGTAAGCCCTAAGGACGTGTCATAAAGTACAGGGACTCCAGCCAACATGCTCTGGACAGCAGCGTCCGGAGAGTCGGTCCAGAGAGTTCTCCTCAGGTAGAGAATTTCTCTACTTTCTTTTCTACCTATATGAGAAGATGGATGTTAGCCAAAGCCGCCGTGGTCATCATTTCACAACACGTGTAACTCAAACCAAAGTGCTGTATGCCTTAAATTTATACAGGGAGGTCTGTCAATTATTTCTCAATAAAATTGGGGGTGGGGAGGAGAAGACTATACTGAAGGCCTGAGCCCCTCCCCCAAAGATTCCTTCAGCCGCTTCCTAAGCGAGGCAGCCCCTCGCAGCTCGCAGACCCAGAACAGGTACCTCTCCTCTGTCACATCTGTCGGGTGGAGCCATCAATCCATCTGTCTGTCTATCGCCCCGTCTGCCTGTCTCAGACTCCCTGGAAACTTCCTTAGGAGGATCCTGTTTGGCAGCTGCTTTTGCTAAAGAAGAAAAAAAAATGTGTAACCTCTCAGAGGTCAGTGCCCCTACCACTTCCAGTCCCTCCACAGTGGCTTGTAGTGGGGGACACCTGTTTATCATGGAGAGACGACGGGGACAATTCTGAGAGGGATGGGTAGCATCGTTAGCATAGTCAGAGTGCCTAAGGGATGGGTAGGAATGTCTAGAATCTGTTCCAGCGATATCTGAATGCATGCTGTGTCCCTGTTTTAGCTCCCTTTCTCTCTCTCTCTCTCTCTCTCTCTCTCTCACACACACACACACACACACACACACACCCTAAAAGCAAAGGGTATAATTGGCTATTTTTAATCTGAGAAACACAAAGCTCCCAGGCCAGACAAGTCAAACAAAAATACAGTCTCCTCCCTCTGGCCTCCCTAGACGAGGCCCCTGCCCTTAGAATGGAGGGTATGCAGTCATGTCGTCTATGCGGAACCGAGCTGCTGCACTGACTGCACGTCAGATGTGGTGGTGACATGTAAACCCGGCTTCGGAGGCTCTGCCCGTCAGCCTGAGCCTGGCGGTGTTTCCACCAGAGCGGAGATCCGGCCCGTGGTGCTCAGTTGGGCCATCGGTCGGTGGGCCTCACCTCTGCTCCCCCAGATGGCTGCTCCGGCCCGTAGAGCTGGCAACGCCTGGACGCGGAGGCCTTACGCCGCCACAGGAACTGAATTACCCGAACGTTCCTTGTACTCTGTGCACCGTGGACCTCAGGGCTGCAGACCTCTGGCACGAATGTGCACGTACTACTGAGTCATTTGTGTTGGCAGCTCTTAAGGGCCGGTGACTTTTCTGCTTTAGAGGCTGGCCCTTCATAATTACAGCTGTGTTTCTGTTGTCGCACCAAATTACCTCACTTACAGCCTTAAAATAGAATCCAGCCTAAAGGTGCCGGCTGGCTGCGCAAAGAGGGAGGCTTCACAGGACTCAGAGCCTGGGTGTTGAGCCAGGGGGCAGGGTTTGAAGCCAGATGCAAAAGTCCTAACTGTTAAAAGCGAGGTCTCCTCTCTTTTCTCCTCATGGTAGAAACAGATCAGCGCCATAAAGCTGTCTGTTCCCAAACTAGAAACGAGAATCAGCTTGGAGTTCTGCCTCCGTGCTGCTCCCATTCACTGTACTAACAAGATAGGATCTACTCTCCGGGCCTTCACATCTCTCTCCCCCTCGGCCACTGTGCCCTGTGCCCAGGAGGCGGACAGCTCCAGGCGCCACCGCCCCGCCCCCTTGCCGTCTGGCTGTCACGTGGGTTAGGCTAATGGAAGCAGGAGAGGGTAATTAGGAAGGGGGAGAAGAGAGAGGTCAAGGCATGTATTCCCCTGTTGCCTGCTGGACTGTAGTTTGCAGTGGTGTATTCTTTCCCCCAGGCCCCCACTCTTGGCAGGTGGCCTCTCTGCAAACGGTTTATTTCCTCCCCTTGTCCCCCAGGCCGAGGAAAGGTGTATGAGCATCACAAGGCTGCTGTGACAAAACAGCACATGTTGGATGGTTGAAGACAAGAAACATGTATCGTCTCCCAGTTCTGGAGACTAGAAAATCTGACGTCAAGGTGTTGGCAAGACCACGCTCCCCCTGAAACAGGTAGGGGAGGATCCTTCCTTGCCCCTTCTAGCTTCTGATGGTGGCCCACTCTCTTGGCATTCCTTGGCTAGCATGTACATCCCTCCTATCTCCATCTCCATCATCACATGGCTGTCTTCTCCTCACGAGTCTCTGTGTCCCCTCTTCTAAGCATACCAGTCCTATGGGATGAGGGCCCACCCTAATTGACCTGACCTTAATTTGGTTATATCTGCAAAGACCCTATTACAAAATAAGAGCACATTCACAGAAACTGGAAGTTAGGACTTCAGAATATCACCTTGGAGGACACATTTTGGTCTCTCCCATGTGGTAACAACCTCCACTATGATGAGTCCCTAAACTGGTCCCTTTAACCCTTTCTCTCCTTTATATAAGGGATCTCTTCATGAGATGCTTCGATTCCTTTTAAAGAGTGCCACCTGTTTTCTTCCAGGACCTTGACAGAGATCCCTACTGTCTGGCTGCCTTGCTGGTAGAGCACCTACAAAGTGCCAGAAGGTACTGGCAATACAATGGTGAGCAAACATTGGCCTAGCCCCTGCCTTCATGGGGCTTACAG
>NC_043701.1:17112533-17195874 GCF_006229205.1 Suricata suricatta
GGCATACAAATGACCAACAAGTAGATGAAAGGCATGCAACATACTTGTCACCAGAGAAATGCAAATCAAAAGCACAATGAGAACAAGCTCACACCTGTTATCTTGGCCGTCATCAAAAAAATAAGCGATTATGAATGTTGGTGAGGATGTGGAGGAAAGGGAGCGAGCACCGAGTACTGTTGGTGGGAATGCAGACTGGTACAGTCACTGTGGGAAACACCACGGGGGGCTCAAAAAATTAATAAAAGAATTACCACTTGATCCAACAACATCACCCCCAATTTCACTGTAGCATTATTCACAATAGCCAAGACATGGAAATAACCTAGTGTCCACTGACAGATGAATGGATAAAGAAGATGTGGTATGTGTACACACACACACACACACACACACACACACACACACACTGGAATATCATCCAGCCATAGGAGAGAAGAAAACCGCGTCATTTGCCACAACATGAATGAAACTCGAGGGCATTATGCTAAGTGAAAAGAGCCAGAGAGAAAGACAAATACCATATGATTCCACTTATATGTAAAACCTAAAAACAAAACAAAACAAACTTAAAAAAACAGAGAACAGATTGGTGGTTGTCAAAGATAGAAGAAAGGTGTGAAGGTGATCAAATGTAGAAACTTCCAGTTATAAGATAAGGATGTCCAGGGAATGTGATGTACATCATGGTTCTTAGGGCTGTAATACTGTTCTGTACACATGACCATTGCTAAGGAAACAGATCTTCTGTGAGGCAATAACTAAACTTACTGTGGTGACCTGGCTACAGAACCACGAGCCGGCTCTGCTCAGTCTTATAGCCACTGGCCACATGGATTTAAGCATCCCCTTAAAATATGGCTGTTCTGACTGTGATGTGCTTTGAAATACACATGAGAATAGAAAATATTCTGCTGGTACTTGTAATGATTGATTCCACATAGAAATTATGTTTTAGACATATTTGGTAAAATAAAATGCATCATCCTGGTTGGTGTAATACTGTTTCTTTTCCCTTTTTTTAATGGCGCTACCAGACATTTTTAAATTACATTTGTGACTCACATTATATGTCTTCAAAATAAGAGCACAGTCCTGTACAGACCTCATAGCTTGCTGCAAGCATTAAATCAGTCAAGACAAGAACTGACCTAGCACAGTGCCTGAAACAAATTAAGCACCCAATAGCTATGGTTAGTATTAGTAAGATTGGTGGGAGGGGGGGTAATTTTTTTAATGTTTATTTATTTTTGAGACATAGAAAGACAGATCATGAGCAAGGGAGGGACAGAGAGAGAGGAAGACACAGAGAGAGAGGGAGATACAGAATCAGAAGCAGGCTCCAGGCTCTGAGCCATCAGCACAGAGCCCAATGCAAGCCTTGAGCTCATGAGCTGTGAGATCATGACCTGAGCTGAAGTTGGATGCTTAACCAACTGAGCCATCCAGGTGCCCCAGATCAGTGATTTTCAAATTTTATAGTCAAGTTTGTCTTCCAAGCAACTTCTTTTATAACAGATTTTTTAAAACATTAAGTTCTAATCCAAGCAGAGAGAACTGGAGGTCTCTCCAGGGGCCATTTTATCCTGGGCACCACCTCCTTAGGTGGCAAACCATGCACATAAGTCATCCCAAAATGTCCTTCTAGCTCTGGCATTACACATCTCGGAGCATCACACCATTTCGGAGAAGGTGACGAAGTGGTATGAGACAAAAACCAAGGTGTCTATAGCAGCACTTTTCAAATGACCATTGACTTTAAATGTTCTCAGCCCAAAAAAGAAATGATATTTCCGTGACATGAGAGAGGTGTTAGCTAAAGCCACGGAGGTAATCTTATTGCAATACAGAAGTGCATCAAATCGAATCGTAACCTTGTACATACCTTAAACCTACGCAATGTTCTATGTCAATTATATCTCAACAAAAAATAGTCACCAAAAAAAAAAAAAGATCATGGAAAAACACTGCCATTTTGCTTAGAAGAATCAAAGTGGTTTGGTCCCAGGTCTAGCCAGACACAGCCCAGAAACTGGGGCGTCATGAATGTGAGCGATAGGAGAGGGTCGCCTGTGGGTCCCTGGACCATTATTGCATATACAACATCCATGTGCCACCACCCTGCTCTGTTTCTGCTCCTCAACCTGCTGACCCCCGGCCCCCCACCTGGGGAAGGCTCTGAGAGCTGGCCCCAGGCATCACCACGGCTAGGTCCAACTCGGGGGACAGGCAGCAAGTGGCACTCAGCCAGGACACCACAATGACTCTGCTGTCCCAAAGACCATGCTGGGCTGTCAGCCCCAGTGTCTGCCAGCCAAGCCTCCTGGCTCTTCCTGCAGCCCTGGCCCTGGCTTGTGTGTGTGTGTGTGTTTGTGTGTGTGTGTGTGCATGGAGACAGCCGCCAGCTCTCTGCCGGGCTCTCTAACAAGTTCCACGAGTCTGTTTGTTAAAGAAAAATTCCAGTGGATCCATCCAACACATGGAACTCAAGTACAGAAATTATATTTATCCACCCTACTGCCAAGGAGATCACATGCCCCGTGAGTCACTCCAGATGTGCTCAAAAACAGAGTCTCTCTGTGGAAGCCCGGTCCCCCAATCCCAGAGAGAGTCGAATTAGCAGAGGACCAAATTCCTGTGTCCCCACCCCCCGGAGAGGCAGCCTCTGCCTCCACCCTCCTGGGGCAGGAGAGGACGTCTCTGCACTCCTGTAGAGGGAAGGGGGGCTAGGACTCTATCTTCACCCTGGGAGGACCAGCACAGCCATACCTGTGGCTCCTGAGGTCCCATTGGGTTTGAGGACAGCTGGTCACCTTCTTGGAGGAAAAGATGTGCTGGAAGACGTTGCTGCTTCTGCTGCTGTGTTACGATGCTCAGGCTTCCGTGTCCCACAGGTGGAGCAGGGGTAAGTTGCTTTGTATTTGCTTGTTCGAGATGCTCATGATTCTTTCTCAAATACAATTAGATATCTGGGGGGGGGGGATGGGGGAGGAAGAGTAAGGTAGTGGATGGAAATGAGATGCCCTGCACACACACACACACACACACCACCTCTTTTATCTCATCTCTGTCAATTACTTTATGCTTCTTGACTTGTCAGAAGGTGCTAGAAGGTGCTGGGGGATGGGACGCTGAGAAATATCAAAGCTGCTGAGGGATCTTGGTCGAGATGGAGAGCGCAGAAAACAGCCCTTTCTGACGTGCCAGAGCTAAGTCGTGTTGGCTTCGTGGGATGTGGTTCGTTTCCCTCGAGCCCCGAGGCTGTAGCCAGACAGCGCCTGTGACCGGCGGGCACCGGGACCCCCATTGGTATTTCAGGACTGTGGGTGCTGGCTTGCAAAAGGCCTGCTACAGGGGGGTGCGGGGGGCGGGGAGCCGACTAGAGGCCCCGGACATGGGCTGGCCACATGGAGGTCTCCACGCTGCTCCCCAGCAGGAGGGGACACATGTGTCCAGCTGGGGAGAGCTGGACAGTGGCAGGAGGCGAAGGGCAGTCCTTTCACATTCACGTGTGAGCCAGTCAGCTACTCCCACTGGCCCCACTGTCCACCTCAGGGAGGGGGAATCCCGACTTATTCTCCCTCAGGACCGAGGGGCACCTTCCCTCTATGCCCAGCACTGGCTCCAGTTGGCAGACACTGATAACCAGTCCAGCCAGTTACAGTTGATCCCTGCTGGAGACGGAGGAAGCAGCAGTGCAGGCCGCTTCCTGTGGAGTTCAACCCAACTGTCTCCACTGCCTGAAGTCAACTGAGGTCTCTCTCCCCAAAAGAACTAGAAAAAGAAGTCAGGCTTATAGGTGTTTTCTAGAGAGATCCAAAATGGGATGAAGACTGGCGTGGCAGCAGGTGCACCACGGGGACAGCGGGGCGGGGTGATGATGAGCCTCCAGGTCCTCAGGGAGAGTCTCGGGGAAGCCAGGCGCAGCCAGCGTGGAACAGAGAAGCACAGAGCAACGGGACCTGACACAGGCGAGCAGCAAAAGCCGAGCACTTATCTGAGGTTTTTATTCCCTCGTTTTTAAGCTTGAGATCAGGGACTTGCCAGTCCTCTGACCTGAGCTGTGAAATGATTGTTGCTCAGAGACAAATAATTCAACACCCCTGCTCATGATATGCCCAAACTTTGGAGGCAACACTTAGAAGGAGAGGAAAGAGATCTTGGCATTACATCCGGCCCCTTCCCCCCGTGTGACGCTGGGGGCCTTCCTCAATTGGTCTCTTAGGAAAAGATGATAATACCCACGCTCCTGATGCACAGACTGTTAGAAAGCCACACGAGGTAATCTGACTTGTAACGAGGCTTATAAACTTCACAGCCACATAATGAGCTCTCCTGCAAGGACCGCAAAGATTTTAAGTTCTGCCTCTCATTGGCTGTGTGATGTCTGGCAAGCCACTTAACCTCTCTGAGCTTCGGTTCACTGACAAGTCAAGGATGAACAGTAACAAAATTTATCTTCACTGTGCCGTGGTGAAGGTCACGTTCAGAATGTAAACAAAGTGCTTTGTACGTGATGAAGAACCTTATAAATGTGAGCTATGACCTACCACTGAAACCGATGACAAAATTTCATTGGAAAAGTGTGGGGTTCCCAACAGAGGGTTCCATGGGGACACCCTGGGACCAAATACTCTGCCCCATGCCCCCCCCCGAAGATCTGGCCCTGCATGCTAATAACAAATCCTCCTAGAGACAGGAAGCCAGCGCCGCTGAAACAGAGGGCGTGATGAGGCATCTGTGTTAAGTACTAGATTAGTGGTTCCCGTCAGGGTTCAGAGTCAACAAATGACACAGAGTTCTTCCAACCATCATCAAAAGGCTTCCACGTACTTGATTTTTTTCATTTTGAACATTTTTTCCCAATTATAAAAGGAATACCCAATCGCCATTTTTTAAAGACAGAATGGGAGTCACACCCAAATAAAAAGCAGTTTTTTCAAACGTACTTAACTGTTCCTTGCGCCTTCATCCTGACCCCCATCCCTACCCCCCCCCCCAGGCCTGATTTAGAAGAATTCTCTGTCCCAACAGCCTGAGGGCGACCTCTCCCTGCAAGGTCCTCCTCCTCTTGGGGGGTGGGAGCCCCCACCCCCACACCAGCACCCTGCCTCCACACTCCCCCACCCCCTGCCCCCAAATGGAAACCTAGAAATAAACCCAGAAAGCACACACCCTGCTGTCCCAGCACTGTCCCAGCCTCTTCCGACAAGTGCTCTCTAGGATTAGTCGGCACCAGCCTGGGTGGCTGTTTGGCCCCACCAACCTGATGACAGACCTGATGACTCACCTGTGGTCAGAGGCCCGCCCAGCCCGGAAGCCCAAGTCCCTTCCCTTCCCCCTCCAGGGCCCCGCCAGAACTCCACCTGGGGGGCTGAGGGGAGCTAATCAGGCTTAAAAACAAAAAAAAAAGAATGTATATATTAGTATGTATATATTAAATACTGTAAATATCTGTTTTGATTAAATACATGTAAATTATTCTTGTAAAAACAGCCTAATAGAGAAGGATGGCCCTTTAGTTATCTGGTGGAACTTACATCATTTTCAGGTGTCCCTTTTAGGATGCATTTTCAATCACGTTGTTTTGATCACCAATGTTCCATGAAGGGAGGGGCCCGTGATCGGTGTTCAGTAAGTATTGACTAACAGGACTCGCATCATTGAGCGCACCTGGCGTAGCCGCAGTAACTCCACGGGCAGGTGCTGGGCTGACCGTCTGCAGGTCAGGAAACCAGAGGATGAGGGAGCAGTTGACGAGCCCCAGGTGGCTCAGCTGGAAGGACAGCTGGATTTGGTCACCCACCCCAGGTCCATGGCATCAGAGGCGGCCAGCCCTCCCACATCCCCTCCGGGTGTTCCCTCCCCCCACCCGGAGGGGGGGGCAGTCGGGCCCTTTCAGAAACACCCCCACAGAGGACCCCAACATACAGGGCCAAGAGCCTGGCTCGCTCAGGACGCCACTGGGCTTCTAAAGGGTTGGTCCAGGCACAGAGAAGTAAATGACATCAATAAGATCTCACAAAAGATCTTTTATAGATGAGACGGTTTTTTCCTTCCACACCCGCTGTTGTTTCCATTGAGTTGCTTCAACTGATTCATTAAAAATATGGTTGTACTTTGGCTTGATATGGTGCGCGGTTTGAATCCTCTCCAACTTGCTCTTTGGTACGAATGCTGTGTACAGTTATGTGGAAACCATGGTGAGTGTTAATACGATCCTGTTCTATTGAGCGTATTTGGAGACAGATGGGAGGAAGATTTTGCCCCAGGTTGCAAGAAGTCAGAGAGAAGGTCAGGCTGCAAAGCAAAGACAGGCTCTTCCACGTAAAGAGACTTCTGTCCACATGTCTGTGCGAGAAAGCTCGGACGGCTCAAGGGGCGGGGGGTGGGGGGGAGACAGGTGCCAGCCTTGACTGAGATCATTGAAAGTAGCTTCTCCCAGGGGAGCCCGGTGGCCCAGTCGGTTAAGTGTCCGGCTCTTGGCTTCAGCTCAGGTCATGATCTCATGGGTCATGGGTTTGAGCCCCACATCAGGCTCCATGCTGACAGTGCAGAGTGTGCTTAGGATTCTCTCTCTCTCTCTCTCTCTCTCACACACACACACACACACACACAACACCCTCCCCACTTACACCATTGCCGCTCACTCAACCTCTCTCTCTCAAAAGAAATAAACTAAAAAAAAAAAAAAAAAAAAAAAAAGAGTAGCTTCTTCCAGGCAGGGAGTGAGGCTCCTCAGAGATAAAGGGAGGCTGTGGTAGAGACAGGAGACCACATTTACCTTTTGATAATTAGCCGGCACCTGGAGTTGCAAATAAGTTCTAGAACCGTCCTGTTAGAAAAGAAGGATTTTGTCAAGCACTCTGTTTGAAAAGAATGGAGGGTCATGACAAGGGTAGTTAATGTGTTTCTGTGGATGCCCCATTCATTCAACAGTTGTGGGCCGGATGCTGGCGCTGGGAACACAGCAGCAAACAAAACAGATGAGATCCTGTGCCCTCAGGAAGCTGACGTTCTAGAGAGGGAAACAGACAATAAACACATATGCAAATAAGACGTCTGGTTTGTTTCAGGACAATAAACTAGGGACAGAGTATAGAGGATTATACTTTCTTTTTTTTTATGTTCTTTATTTATTTTTGAGAGACAGAGAGAGACAGTGGGAATGGGGAGGGTCAGAGAGAGAGGGAGATACAGAATGTGAAGCAGGCTCCAGGCTCTGAGCTAGATGTCAGCACAGAGCCCGACGCGGGGCTCGAACCCACAAACCGTGAGATCATGACCTGAGCTGAAGCCGGACGCTTAACTGACTGAGCCACCCAGGCGCCTGGAGGATTATACTTTCAAACAGAAGTGGGCGAGGGTCTCCCTGAAGAGGTGACTAAAGACCTGAAGGAAGCAAGGGCATGAGCCATGCAGTTGCTGGAGAAAGCTTATTTAGACAGGAGAAATGGAAGTGCAAAGGCCCTGTGGCAGAAGCAGCTGCGGCATGCCCAAGGAACGGTGACGAGGTGTGTGGCAGGGGTGGCGTGAGCCCAGGGAGAATAACGAGCGACCTCAGAGAGGTAGTAACAAGTCAAGTCTTGCAGCACCTGGGAGCTTCTGGAGATCTCAGGCCTTTACTCAGAGTGAGATGGAAGCCACGGAGGGCTCTGGGCGGAGGAGTGACAGCATCTGACCTACGTTTTCCCTTTAGTGGTTGTAAGAATAGTATGAGGGGAGGGGCCAGAGATGGAAGCGGAGACCCTGCTAGGAGAGGCGCTCGAGGCTGGAGCCAGCGGTGGAGCGGAGATGTTGCAAGAGGGAGCCAGACTCCAGGTGTATGTTGAAGGCAGAGTTGATAAGATCAGCAGACTGCTTGGATGTCAAGGGTGACTCCGAGGTTTTTGGCCTGAGCAACCAAGGAGACGGGGTTGACTAGACAACACAGGAGGGCTATGGGGGGAGACGTGTGTGTGTGTGTGCGCGCGTGTGTGTGTGTGTACACGATGTGTGTGGTGTGGTGTATGTGGTGTGTGTATGTGGTATATACGGGTTATATGGTGTGGGGGTGTATGTGTGGTGTGTGGGTGTGTGTGTGTGTGTGAGGGGTGTGTGTGTGTGTGAGGCGTGCATATGCGTGTTTTGGGGTGGGGCCTGGGCACGGGGTCAGGAGAGACAGCTGTTGCGAACGGGCAGGGCGACGCTCACAGGCGGTCAGGGTCGGGGGCAGACATCAGGTCTGGAATACGAAGTTGAAGTCAGCAGGGAAGTGAGTGGGGCTGGAAGCCAGGAGAGGGGGCAGAAGTTGAGGCCAGGACTCCGCACTGCGAAGAGGTAGCTGAGAAGGAAGGGCAGCCGGTGCAGAGGGGCTTCTTTAAGACAGAAGACATAATGGGGCACCTGGGTGGCTCAGTCGGTTGAGCTTCCGGTTTCGGCTCAGGTCATGATCTCAGGGTTCGTGGGTTCGAGCTCCGAATCAGGCTCTGTGCTGACAGTTAGCTCAGAGCAAGGAGCCTGTCTTCGGATTCTGTGTCTCCCTCTCTCTCTGACCCTCCCCTGCTCGCACTCTCTCTCTCTCAAAAATAAATAAAACATTAAAAAAAATTAAAAAACAAAAGATGGAAGATGCAGTGACAAGTTCTCGTGCTGATGCAAAAGCTCCAGTAAGGAGGGGAAGTTAATTAGTGATGCAGGAGAGAGAAGGTGGCAAGGTTGAGCGTCATGGTCATTGGAGACTTTGCACCCACACGTGGGGAAGTGGGCTCCGGATGGGAGCATGGACACAGTCGTGTGCGGACAAGACACAGGCATCGGGTTAATGGAAAGAGCAGAAGGTGTGAAACCAAGTGAGTGGGACTGAGAAATGTGGGGAGTCATCGGCAGCATGTAAAGGCCCACATGAGGCTAACGATCATGAATTCCAAGTGAGACCATCTAACCTGGGTGTGGTTTCCTCTGGCCACGTTTCGGGTGAGCAGGTGCAGCACACATTTCGGGTGAACAGGTGAAGAGACGGGGTGTAATTTTGCCGAGTAGTCACAAAGGAACAGAGAGCAAAGGAGCTGAGGGTCTAGGAGAGCCATCACAGGTCTGTAGTAATTTGACCTTTCACGTCACATTATTATAAGTCAAGTTAGAGATTTTTAAAAATTAGGTGGGGTTCATTTCGGAAGCTGTTTTAAACAAAATGCATTCATCATTAACTACTCTATCCTTCCCTGAGCCCAGATTTTGGGCCGATACACCTACAAAAAGATTACATTGTTCTCTCTATCGGTGCAGTTTGGGCTCCCTAAGAGCCTGCAAGGTCTGGATTTCATCTCAGTCCCAAAGCAAACAAATTAGGTGACACAGACCAAGTTTCTTAACCTCCACGTTCCCTCCTCTATGAAATGGCAAGTTCGGACTTCCCTCACCAGGTGCATACGGAAAGCACAAAGCACGCCGATGGGCACACCGTGGGCTCATGCCCAGCTACGGCTCCACGTTTTAACAACTTTGGTCTACAGTCCAGATGTCTCTCGGCGGAAGATATGGACAGAACAGGCCACAGCACGTGACTCTCGAGTCCCTGGATTCAGTTCCCGGGCTGTCCTGTGCACTTGTATAACCTGTAGCAAGTGAATCATTTGTTCTGGGCGGGTCTGTCCAACGTATCACAGAGCCTCAATTTCCCCCCAAGGCTCCTTTGTCCAGGGAGTCAGGGAACTGGGGAAAAGCTCACAGTCCTCCTGCTCTGCAGCCAGCCATACAGAAGACCTGCGTGCAAGGAGACGTGGAAATCTGTGGGGTCCCCTGGTCTCACTGAGTGGTCCTGGTGGGCACATCCGCATCCTAAAGACACAGCTGGAAGGGTGGGCTGGGCGTGTTGGGTGGAGATGAAGTTTTACAAGAACCAAAAGGCAGGGGAAGTCAGTGATTTTGACAAACCTGTCCCCGTCGCCTTCCTGCCTGAGACTCAACATTCGGTGGCACCTAGAGGGGGTGGGACCCTTCTGCCAGTCTCGAGCTTCCCACACTACTCCCCTCATGTCCCCTCTTTCAGAGAAGATGCTGTTGCTGGTGGCCATCCAGGGGGGAGCACCCGGGTCTCCCTCCCCTCGGTCTTATGAAGACTGTGCTGTCCCACGCTGCTTACTCATCACTCCCAGTGAGGACACAGCCTCACCATGACCTCCATCAATGTAGGGAGAGAGGTGGGAGAGGAGGAAACACCCCAGAAAAGCCTGAAGAGTCTCCATGGCTGTTTTGTTTTTGTTGGGCTTAATGTTTATTTATTCTTGAGAGAGAGAGAGCAGGGAAGGGGCAGAGAGAGAGAGAGAGAGAGAGAGAGAGAGAGAGAGAGAGAGACAGAATCCAAAGAAGGCTCCAGGCTCCAAGCTGTCAGCACAGAGCCCGACGAGGGGCTCAAACTCACGAACCTTGAGATCATGACCTGAGCCGAAGTCCGACACTTCACCAACTAAGCTACCTAGGCGCCCCTTGTTGGGCTTTAAAAAAAAAATACATGGTTTGTTTTTAAAATCATTCCCAAATATATATTGAGCCTTCCCCTGAAGCCCAGTGTTATGCAGACATTGAGGTCAAGCAGGGGAAGTAGAACCTTCTTCCCTCCCTCACTCTCCGGATCTGGCAATCGGGACAAATACTTTTGGGGTGACTGATGGCAAGATGTGATGCATGTAGAATGGATGCCAACGGCGTAAGGAGATAAAGAAGGACAGTGGACAGTGGGGTGGCAGGGAAGGGCTTCCTGGGGGGATGGGGCTGTTTGTCTAACCATGAAGGAGCAAGTCTAGTTCACAGCCTTATACATACATACATCTGGGAGCTGGTCCGCTCCTGCTTTGGCCATTTTCACTTCCACCGGAGTCCAACCTTCACAGTCGGAGCCAGGAACATCTGGAGCGACTGCATATTTAACTTTATACCCAAACGTTTTGACACGGACCGGACATAGCTTATTTCTCACCCACCACCACGGGCATCTCCGTGAAGCTGGATCCATCCTCTCTAGGCCTCGCCTGGTTTACAGTAAGTCGGACCTGGGCAGCTGCCAAGCCTCTGAGATGTCTGGTCCAGGGCCGGCTGCAACTTGCACACCCCAGGCAGTAGAAAGCCCCTGCCCGGCACACCCACCAGCAGGAGTCAGAGAAAAGTCAGCAGAACACGCTGGAGGCGTGTGGAACAGGGCAGCAAGGGGGGAGCGGTCCAACTTTCAGAAGTCTGTGCTCCCCACACACACTTTCTGGGGCCATAATCAGTCCCTGGGCCTAGAGGCCGAAGCTATTTCTAACAATCTTTCCTATTTTAAGAAGAATAAGAAGAAGGGTTATTGGAAACACCAGTGTTTTCATTATTAAGCTGAACTTTGAATCTAGGAAGTATTTTCTTCCCCATTCTTTGAGAACTCAGAGTCCACCCAGGGTGTGCGGGTGAAGGAGCGTTGGTATTCACAGGGAGATGATGTAGCTGAAAAGAACTTCCCAGAAGGCAGCTTTCCCAAGTCTGAGATGACAGGACACAGAAAGGACTCCATGCTCAGGACACTTTTTTTTTTTTTTTTGAGAAAGAGAGAGAGAGACAGCATGAGCAGGGGAGGGTCAGAGACAGAAGGAGACACAGAATCTGAAGCAGGCTCCAGGCTCTGAGCTGTCAGCACAGAGCCTGACGTGGGGCCTGAACCCACGAACTGCAAGATTATGACCTGAGCTGAAGTCGGATGCTTAACCGACTGAGCTACCCAGGCGCCCCCCAGGACATTTATTCTCTCTCATCCCCTTTACCTGCTACAGTGTGAATTTTTGGGGGGAGGGGTATGAATTGTTTTAAGGTCATATATAAGAGAGGCATCCCGCCAGGGAGAAGAAGGAAAGAAGGAAAGTTGCTCTGAGATCCTGAGAATGGGATTTCATACCCCCTTCGGGGTGAGAAGGAAAGAAGGACACACAGAAGGAATTGGGTCCGGGACCTACTAAACTCGGTCTGGCGCTTGTGTCATCTCCCACCAAGGAGAAAGTGGCGTGAAAGCAACACCCTCTTTATGCCTCTCCTCATCTGTCTCCGAGACCACAATGGCCCTGGTCTCTTCAGAGGACCCCATCTGATGGGAATGAGGTTGACATAATAGCAGGGCATGCTTAGCCCTGGATTGGGCTAGCCCAATGCCTGCCCGTTGTAATGACCCCAGAGCTGTAAAGTGTCCTGTTGCTTACATCCACTCCAGAGACGCCCATGGAATTGGCCTTGGAGGTGGCCTTGGACATTCCGGATTTTCAAAGCTCCCAGGGGATTCTGAGGCACCGGCAGGGTTGAAACGCCCTGGGCTGACCAGAGAGTGGACACATAACCCGGGCATTTCCTTCTACACCAACATCAGGTCAAACAGCCTCTGATTCTCAACCTCGGCTACCATTAGAGCTGCCATTCAAAGCCTTGGGAAGCTTTGAAAAAAAAAACTTCCGGTCCCCTTTGTACCCTAGTTCAGTTAAGTCAGAACCCAGGCACCAGGATTTTTTAAAGCCCCGCGGGTGATTCTGATGTGCAGCCAAGGCTGTGAGATGCCTCACTTTCCTGAGCTCCACCGGAAACAACAAGGCAAGGTCATGAGCGACCAGGGGCGAGGGCCTTCGCAAGCCCCCAAATCCAGGATGCCGTGGGAGTCTTCACGGGCACTTTACGGGCAAAGAAAACAAATTTTGCAAAAATGCTGAGCCAGGAAATATTGCTCTACAATGCCTAGGCTCCTCTCCCCCAAATGCTCTGGGGAAGTGGAGCTAGTCAGTCAGCCCATCACGTGGGAGACTCCTACCAATGAGCTCTTCAGGAAATGTCCTTTACATTAAAGATGTTTCGTTTTTATCACTTCCAAGAGAATATCTTCTAAAATGCTCACGCAGTGCGCTACTTCTTTAACCACAGTACACAGGACATCCCTGGACTCTTACCTGATGGCTCCCGGGGCACTGTTATCAAGAAGGAGAGGGGTCATGTACGGTGATGCAATTTGTGCACTGCACAATTTCAGGGGGTGCTGCTTACCTCGAAACCTCTCGGAGTTTTACAGTTAGCTTCCCAGTTTTGTGACAGGTCACTATCAAGTGTTTTGAAGAAGAGGTACCTTCTTTTATTCGCAGGCAGCAGGGTTAGCAATCCTTGCTGCACAGTGCCCTGGCACAAGGTGGGGCTGCGGGGTGAGCGGGGCTGTCTGCTCCTACCCAAGACCATCCTGGAGACCTGGAATTCATAATGATTACTCCCATACCGTATCCGAGTCTGTCTTCTCCTCCACCTGCCCTCTGTCGGCTCCTCATCCTGCTACCCCCTCCGCTGAGCAGCACACCCATCTTCTCTCCAGGCACCACTTCCAAATGCAGCATCTCCGATCAACTGCATACCAAATGCATCTCTGGGGCAGCCCCTGGGGGAAGCCCTGAGCTTGGATGCTCACACCCTTAGGGCCAAGAGTCAGGGGCTGGTGACAGCTCTCTGCCTTTCCTTGTTACCTGCGTTCAGAGTCTTGGCAGCTCTATTTCAGATGGCCGGGGAATAGCCAGAAGTCTGACCCTCTGATTAAAAGTGTTGTCACTCAATATAAACCCACGTTTCATACCGACAAAGGGAAGGTGTTATTAGAGACTTCGTTTGTTGAATTGGGCTCGGGGGGTGGGGGGAGCATGGAGGGTTGTCTGCTCATTTCTGTTCTGTTTTATTTTGCTGGACCTAAATTCCCTAAGGTATACATATCCCTAGACCTATGTATTTTTCAAAACTTTCTGGGATGATTCTGATAAGCAGCCGGGTTTGAAATCACTGGTCTGCAAGAGTAAGGGCGGACATGCCTGGGAGGCCTCTGGGACGCCCGGAGTCATCTCTCATCTCTCCCTGCTCCGTGTCTGCCTTGGAGTCGGTCACTTTCAAGACCGGCTGGCCCGCCTCCAGGTCAGCCGGGGTGGGGGGGGGGGGGGGGAGAAGGCTGTGTGCACACGGCAGCCTCTGGAGCTAACTCTTGTCTCTTGCAGCCATGCTCTTCCCTGCCGCGCATCGGCCAAAGCGCTCCTCACCCCTACCCCTGAACCCCGTCCTGCAGAGCTCCCTGGAGGAAGTTGAGCTGCTCTACGAGGTAGGAAGACAGGAAAGCGGTCAACTCAAGTCACATAAAAGGCACTGCGCCTTCTCTATGATTTTTGGAAAAGGGGCCAAAGTCCCTGAAAACGAGTGGCCTCTGTTGGCATAGGGCCTGGTCTGGACTAATCTGTGGATTCATCAAATCCTTCCCATCCCAAAGGAAGGTATTCCTCATCCCCGCCCCCACCCCCAGCTTTCCCACATGATGGCATCAGTTGAGGCAAAAGTCGAGATTTCCGTTTGGCCCAGAGGTGCCACGACCCGAGCTGCAGAGTAGAGCAGCGTCCCCCAGCCAAGGCTTGGGAGGCCTCAGGCAACGCCACCCCATTGTCTCAGTAACTGCATGCCTCTGGCAGTCTGGGGCCACCGAGAAGGCTCTCCTCCTCTGCCCCCCTCACCTCTGCCGCTAAAACCCCACTCCTCCTCCAAACCACAGGCCAACCCACCTTGCCCAAGGCTGCTTAGACTGGCTCAGGGGGGAAATTCCAGGATCGCCATCAGCTGTGGGACCTTGCATATGCCACCATTGATCTCTGGGGCTGGATCTCCTCAACTGTTACACGAGGAAGCAAGATGATCTCCAAAATCCCCTCCGCCCTTGACACCCTCCCCCATCCGCCCCGTACCCGAGCTGTCTGGTTAAGAAAGAGATGGCCTGCCTTAGCCTTAGCCAAGCAGTTGAGCTGGAGGGGGGGGGGGTGGTAAGGGGTGGAGAAGGGAGAGATCTCAGATTCTGCCATGGGGAACAAACTTGGCCAAGTCTTGAACTTGGGAATCACATGAACAGATCTGCTCTAGAAAGACAGCAGGGAACAGCATGGGGGATGGATTAGAGCGAGGGGGAGTCAGAGACAGTGAAGGAAGTTAGAACCCTGAGTCCAAGAGGTACTTACTCGGTTCCTAATATGTGCCTGGCCCTGAACAGGGGATGCGTGAGGCACACCCCACCCTACACTTAAAGAACAGGTGAGAAATGAGAACAAATCCCTGGGTACCACTTAATTCCTAGTACAATTCTCTGCAGCCTTCAGATTCAGCTTCTGATTTTAAATTACCCCAAACAGTCAGTTCATGCTTTAGAAGACCTTCGGGGGGCGGGAGGGAGAAAGGGAAGCAGGAGTTGGTCCAGGGCACTCGTAACAATAAGTTAGTCGCTTAAACAGTGGCTTTGTACCACACACAGTGTTAGACGTTGTCCTTATTTGTCTTACTCATTTCCCACAATCTCCCAGTGAAGTATTGTTGTTACTAATCATTTCACAGAGGAGGAAAATGAGGCTCAGAGAAGTTAAGTAACTCACCCAAGGTTACACAGCTATTAGGAAAGTCAGAACTGGAACCCAGTTCTCTTGGGTTCCAAAGCTCTTTCCTGGGCCGTCTCCCTAAATGACACACATGATAATGAATACTCAACGAAGCCCAAATGCTTCATGTCTCTCCACGCCCGTATCTCTCTCCAGTTCCTGCTAGCTGAACTTGACATCAGCCCTGACCTGCAGATCTCCATCAAGGACGAGGAGCTCTCCTCGCTGAGGAAAGCCTCTGACTTCCGCATCATCTGCAACGACGTGATCCCCAAGAGCATCCCGGACATCCGCCGGCTGAGCGCCAGCCTCTCCAGCAACCCTGGTGTCCTCAAGAAGGAGGACTTTGAAAGGACAGCGCTGACCTTGGCCTACACGGCCTACCGCACAGCCCTGTCCCAAGGGCATCAGAAGGACGTCTGGGCCCAATCCCTCCTTAGCCTCTTCCAGGCCCTGAGGCACGACCTGCTGCGGTCCTCGGGCCCCAGAGTGTCTCCCTGAGAGACTGGGCCACATCAGGACCATGGAGCAGGGCCCAGCACACACGGTAATCCAAACGCTCTTCATTCTCTACTCCATTTACAGAGCCACCAGCTCAGAGTAGCAGAGATAAAAAAAAATAGTAACCCCATGTCCTTTGCCCCCTTATACTTTCCTGATAAGCACATCTGATTCACGTCACTGTGTGACCAGGGCTGGAAGAAAGGGCTAGAGTGGTAATTCAAGATGTCTCCAAAAGCCACGTGATTTGCCTGGGGACATGCAGAAGTCTGAGATCTGCTTCATCACTGAGGGACTGCCGAAGACACGCCAGGGCGAAGACAGGACTAGAGGAGATAGCAGAGAGGTTTGGGGATGGCGGGAAGATGGGGCACAGAGATCAGGGCATGAGGCCGAATGAACATCATTCCAAAGGTTCTACAGAGTAAGATACTTAAACCAAAAACCTAGAGCAATAGCCAAATAAATACATCATTAGCCAAAGGTCTACGTCTCAACTATTCCAAACGTCACCAAGAACAATCAGTTAGAAAATCAGTAACTTTATGGCCCATATGGCTTGTCTCTTCTCTGAAATCTCATCTAATACAGAGAAGCATGAAGGGGGAGCACAGAGAGGCTGCAAACAGTCAGACCTTGTCTTCTGAACAGAGAAAGCCAGCGATGCAGAGAGGGCCGCCCGATAAAGAGGTGGCATCAACATCCATGCCTGTCCATCCTGGCGCTGATATTATTTAGCATCATCAGAGAATCAAGTGGCCCAAATAAAAATGATTTTTTTAGACGACAGGACTTACCCTTTCAAATGCCAGAACTTTCATTTTAACAATATTGACTGGCTGTCTTTTTAAACTGTATGTACAAACCATCTTGAGCTTTTATTTAGTGTCTTTGAAACATTCTGATGAAGAAATTGGATTATTTTACCTCTAATATTGCTCAACTTCTGAAAGTTCCACGATCACTGAACCAGCTGTGAGATATTACAGGGAGGACATGGGGACCTCAGGGGTCTGCTGGACTATTTGTGCCAACCCCGGACGACCCCCCCCCCCCCGCCCAGACTTGGCTAATTCTGTCTGGTGTGCATTCTGCTGCCTTCTGCACCATGACGCGGTAAGAGCGCACTCTTCCTTCTTTCCAACATAACTTGCCCTTTGCGATGTGTTTGATTTGGGCTTCTACCACCCAAAGAACAAAGCGGCAAGGCTTGTCATAATTCTGTGTCAAGTCGGAGTTAGTCGGTGAAGATCTCTGCCAGCAGGAAAGCGCCGGGCTCTCGTACGGATTCCTCACCGGCTCTCCTGGGTTGACAACTAGGTTGTAGAGCCTAACGTTGCCAGAAGTCTAATCTTTGAATGAGTGAGAGCGTATCCGGCTAAATATGAATCTGAAATGGGTATTTAACAATTGTCATCTGCTGGTGGCCTAAAGTTGGTCTGGACTTAAAACGTTGAACAAGTGAGTGCTTTGATGCTGCATGATCCTTTTGGAGAAACAGCGGGACGTGGGAAGAAGGCATTCATTATCGGAGAAAAATACAGCATGGAAAAAATCCAGATGTTCTTGGGCTCAGAAGATTAATGATTGTCAGTCTCTCTGGTTCTCATTCCCTGATTATATCACTCTTTTACGTCCCTCAAATGTAGTCTCTGATATATGCTTTGGTTCAATTTTTCTCAATATTACATGTTCTCTTTGACATGGTTTGTGCCTCTTCTGCTTTCTCTTTAGGCCCAATTCCGATTATCTTTGTATCTACTTCTTGAGGTGCCTCCCAGTCTCTCTCGGTTGATGCTGATGCTCACTGTCTTTCAGCCCCCTTTGGGTTTCACTGTCTGACCGAAACAAAGGTCAAGGTAGAAGGCTGAGATTTCCCAAAAGGCAGATTAGCCTCACGGCTGCCTTCCCTATTTGTACTTTCCCTGGATGCAGGGTGGGAGGAGGTTAGCAGAGGCCTCGATCTTTGACATTGTGCAATAAATACCCTGACATCAGCGTCTTGCATCCCACCCCGGGACTCCAGCCCCATCAGGAAGGATCTAGGAGCCCTTATTTTTAGTCACTGGGTAGAAAGACCACCCTCATAGTCCCTTCCTGTCTGTTATGACATTCATGGCTACTCCCAGTGGTAGGAGATTCATGCACGGGAGGAAGGTTCCAGGACCCGTGATGAGCTGGAAGTTCATTCACCCTGTAGCAAAATTAAAGGCACTTGGGTGCTCATAAGTTGGGGTGCATATTGATGTGGCAATCCAGGACTGACATGAAATAGAAACAAGAAGGACATGTTCTTTTTAAAGACAAATGAAAATTTCATTTTCACTAATTCCAGGATGTTTTTAAATACCATTTTAGGCTGAATACAAATTAATTGTTTACCACAAACAGCTTTATAACAATAACTTCATTTACGTGCAAGATCAAATATAATGCTCACCAACGCCACCAAAGGCCTGACTCTGCTCAATGAACAGTGAAACAGTAGACTGGAAAGAAAAAGACTGTCCCTTTTTGCCTCATGAATGCCACACTGTAACACCACATCACAGCCGGATCCCATATTTACACATAGACTGAATCCTGTGGGGCCTGGTGTCTATAGTGGATATTTGCCTGTAACTTATGGGACTACTTCTGCCATTTCTATACTGCTGGAAACTTTTAGGATCTAAAAATTCTGGAAGCTTCTTCTATTGTCGGTATCCTCGTGGCTACCTCTGATGTCACTCAAGAGACACTGAAAAACATCTATATGGCTGAAACTTCCATTGCCCTCTCATCTCACCTTGAATCGAAAAGAGAATCAGCTCACTGGTAAATTGGTCAGAAGGTATTTCCACCGGTGAATAGGCCTAAAATTAAAAACTTGTTAAATGTCTTTGCATGGCGCCCCCTAGTTTCCCTACCCATTTCAATGTCTCCCTTTTTTTTCTTTTTATTGTGGTAAAAAACACATAATGTAAAATTTACCATCTAAGCGTTGCCATGTGTTAGTACATTGCGGTATGACAGATCTCTAGAACTTTCCATTTGCAAAAATGATACCTCTGGAACAATAACTCCCCTCTCTCCTCTCCGCCCAGTGCCTGGCAACAGCCTTTCTACTTTGTTTCTAAGAGTTTGACGACTTTAGATACCTCATACAAGTGAAATCTGCTTTAGGTTTCTTAAGTGTAATAGCCTGGAAAATGTTTTCTTCATCTAAAAAATGGATAGAGTCCTGAAGGAGAACTATTGGTCTTACCGTGTGGCTCACCTTCCCTAATTTTATTTAACAATTATTCCTTTATGATGTAATAAAAATGTCATGGTTGAGTTTACGAGGCTCAGTGGAATCTGTTATGTCAGATTATCTCGCCAAGGAATGTGAAGCTGTCCATGGGTTTAACAGTGGACGCTGATTTCCACAGCTGTTTATTATGATTCAGCCTCTTTAATATTTGCCACCCAAATATCACACACATGGTATTGCCTTTCTGAGTTACAAAATCATCACAAGAGTGAGGCCCGCGTGTAGTATATATGGTAGTCCGTCTTTAACGTGCATTTAAAGAGATGGGTCCTCATAGCCCACCCTACAATGGCAAGATAACCTCAGAAGGAGCCTGAGCTGTCCACAATTGCACCTGCCTTGAAAGTTAAGAACTGGTCTTCTGGGGTCACTTCTCCAATCACTTTACGTTTAGCATGGGGATCATTTCCAACGGGCGTAGCTGCTGACCATCAAATGCCATTCTCGAGTTCTATGAATTCAGAGGAACAAGGGCAACCTTATCCACATGTCCTTTCTGAGAAAAGAGGCTGACCACTTCTCTTGATTTCCAAGCAGCAGAAATTCCAGAGCGCAACAGTCGCTAGGGCCCTGACCCTGAACTTGTCAACTTCTTCCCAGCCCTCCCACCTCCTTCTTCCTTGCATACCAGCCAAAGGAAGCTTTCTGCACCTACTCCGGCCAGAAGGACCACTGACACCTGGGCACCAAGGGCCTTGGAAATGAGAAGGTCATCTGGACTTATCCAGAGATAAGTCTATTCCCATCCTCCCTAAATGGTCTGCGGTCTTTCTTATAGGCTAACACCCTCTGCTGATCCTGATGATTCCTACTCACTCACATGCTGAAGCGAATGATCTTTGTCACGAGGGATATCTGAAAGGTGTGATACTGTGCACTCTGGGGGCAAATTGCCCCAGAACGATTATTTCGTTTTCTCCCTGCCACCAAACACACCTTCCCAAAGACCAGGTTAGTAAGTGGCTCCCCCAGGGAAAGCTCCGCCTAAGCTGGATGATGTTCACCATGAGGACCATCACTCCGGCCCCTAGGATGTTTGAGAAACAAAAATAAGCTTTGCAAGTTCGCCTGGGTTCTGCAGACTCAGCAGGATCCTGCTGGGACCAATGGCCTCATTCTTTCCAAGGTGCTGATTGGCTCTGAGGGGTGGGCGGGGCTGCCGCCTCCTGTCCGGCTTCCCATAGGTGAAGGCAAGCTAAGGTGGGTCCCCAGCAAGATTTTGTCCCGGGACGACAGGCAAAGTCTGGGGGACTTTTTTTTCCCTGCTCTGGAGGCCCAGGCTCAAGGCAAATTATAAGTGGGAAACCCATTGGAAGGAAAGAAATTTGAAGTTAAGGTGCCAGAGAAGAGCAGCCCTCTCTGAAGTCTGCATCTGCCGCTGACCGTCCTGGGGGGCTTGCGTTCAGGGAAGGGGGACCAGCAAGCCCAGGCAGAGGAGAGACTGGTACTGCCCACACAGGCCATCGGGGAGGGGGGGGGAGTGATGGAGGGCACTACTCTATGCGCTTGGTGGTTTTGATTTTTTTAGTCTTTCGATGATTTCTCCAGGGCTGAGCAGCAGCCTCAGGGGTGTGGCTCTGACTGGGTTAGGGGGACTTTGTGCGGAGCCCTAGAATGGAGTTCCTCTAGCAGTGGCCACGCGGAGGGGGGCCCACGATGCCTGGGCCCAGCGTCCTGCTCTGCTCCCTTTCTGCCGGGCGCCAAACTACGCTCTCCAGCCCCACCTAAACAAGGAGGCAAGGAGCCCGGCCTTTTGTGCACACAGGAGCTGTAACTGCCCTCCTTTTCTGCCCCCAAGACAAGAGAGGGCTCTTGGAAGCCGCGAAGGCTTTGAGACGGCTATTCCGGACCGAGCCGTCGCCGGAGGCCCCTGGCGGCCCGCCCGGGCGCAGAGGTCCGCCATGGGCCTGCTCCAGGGCCTCCTCCGGGCGAGGAACCTGCTGCTCGTCATCTTCGTGCCGCTGCTGCTGCTGCCTCTGCCCATGCTCCACCCCAGCAGCGTGAGTACTGTCCCCTCCTGTCCCCGCAGGCCGGGCGCCAGGTGCCAGGGCGGGAGGCCGAGGGACCGGGTGCGCGCCTCTCCCGAGGGTTTTTTCCAGGACTCAAGGCTCCCACGTGTCCTTCTGCGGTGGGCTCAAATGCTTTCTTCCCCCCCACCCCTCAACTGCCGCTTTTGGCCCCGGCCACGTGGCCCCCCAGTCTGGGGGAAGCAGGGGTGAGTTTGGAGAGGCGCCCGAACCGGCGGATGGGTGCTGCACCACCCCCGGGCCGCCTGAACCGGCCACAGGGGCCCCGCGTTGTGCCCATACGGAGTAGGACACACTGCTGGGCTTGCATTTGTCCGGGGTCCAATGTGACCCTCTTCCAGTAAGGGAGCTGGAGAGAGGGAGGCCTCCCAATAAGGACCCTTGGGGTGGGGGGGATAGGCAGGGAGGGGGTTGCTCTTGGGACTGGGACTGGGGCTCCTCCGCACCCACCCACGGTCTGGGGCAGGCCATGCTGGCCTCTGATAACTATGCTTTGAAATGCAATCGCTTAGGTTACCTCTGAACTTTACATTCAGAGCAGAGCTTGGCATGTTGCCCCAGTCCCATGCATCTGGCCCTTTGAGTATTTGTATCTGCTGTGTTTGCTCTGTGCTCTTGAAGGGGAGGCATTCAATGACAACTTTAAAAAAATAATAAGTAAGCCCCCAACTCTAGACCATGACCTGATTTTTGACAGGGTGTGCATGAGCAGAGATGCCGAACGCTTTGGCTCTGCCTTTGGCTTGCTTCTCAGACCACTGTTGGCCTCCCTTCCCTTTCTGTCTCCCTCCTCCTCCTCCCCCTCTCCTCCTCCCCCTCTTCCTTCTCCCCTTCTTCCTCTCCTCCTTCCTCCCCTCCTTTCAGGGGCTTTACCCCTCCTCTGGCCGCCACTACCCTTAAGACTTCAGGAAAAATAAGCTAAGAGAGGTTAATCATGTTTGTGGGAGGGGGAGAGATTTTCCAGGCAGCTCCCTGAGTAACTTGGTAACCGACATTGAGTTATAAAGTTAAATAGAGGGGATTAGAACGGCTCGTCTTAAAACCAAACTGGCTTAAATCTTTATGAGAACAAATACCCCCGAGTGCCAGGGAGACGCTGATTAACACCCGGCTGGGATTAGCAGACGGTGATTGCTGCTGACAGTTTGCCTAGGTTTACACCAGTCAATTCTCTGAGCTGATTTTTTTCTTTCTTTCTTTCTTTTTTTTCCTTCCTGGTTTGTAGTTGTTGTTTCTGTTCCATGTCAGGTTGCATTTAAGGGAGTGTTAGCCAAAGACACATCGCCCTCCTCCCCATGCAGGATCAGGCACCTCTGTGGCCCCCTGAGTCAGCCCCGTGTTTGGAGACCGCGCATCTAGGGTAGGGCATTGCCTACATTTCATTCTGGGGCCCTGACTTTGAGCTTCTGAGTCACCAAGGACAGTAAGAAGCACCCACAAGAAGAAAAAACTAAGTTATTGAAGTAAGCAAAATAGTCTATAAATTCGACAGAAGACAGGTGTTATCTAAAAGAGGAGAGAAGAGGAAGGGCAGCGGGGCTGTTTGGATCCGTAAGGAATTTTCGAAGAGAATTTTGAAAACTGCACTTACGGAGGCCAAGAGACGTTGCCCTCTCTTGATCTAGCCCCTTCTGTCAGACTGAGTTTCACCTGAGAACAGGGTTTCTCAACACCCACACTATTTGGGGGACAGATAACTATCTCTTATGGGGAGGGCTGTCCTGCGATTGTAGGGTATTCAGCAGCCCTCCTGGTCTTTCCCCATTAGACGCTAGTAGCACACACTGCCCACCCCATGAAGGCCACAAATGCTTCCAGATATTACCAAATACCCTGGGGCGGGGGGCGGGGCGGGGGGCAACATCACCCCTTGTTGAGAACAAGTGTCTTTTAAGAAAGTCAACATAGGACTACCTCAGGGCTTCCCAGTCTGTGCACAAGGGTTAGTGGAGGGTGGATATAATTTTTTAATTTTTTTAACGTTTTATTTATTTTTGATACAGAGAGAGAGAGAGACACAGCATGAGAGGGGGAGGGGCAGAGAGATAAGGAGACACAGAACCAGAAGCAGGCTCCAGACTCTGAGCTGTCAGCACAGAGCCTGACACGGGGCTCGAACCCACGAATGTGAGATCTGATCTGAGCCAAAGTCGGAGGCTTAACCAATTGAGCCACCCAGGTGCCCCGAGGGTGGATATTTTGACTCTCCCAGGACAGCTAGATGGAGCCTGGGGTGGCCAGTGCCTCCTGAGCCGGACATAGCCTGCTTGCTACTTACCCAGTGTGCCCTGCTAAGATGATTTTCCTGCATGTCACGGTGTCAAAAGAGCTCTACTAGGGGCGCCTGGGTGGCTCAGTGGGTTGAGCGTCCGACTTCAGCTCAGGTCATGATCTCACAGTTCATGGGTTCGAGCCCTGCATCGGGCTCCGTGCTGGCAGCTAGCTTAAAGCCTGGAGCCTGCTTCGGGTTCTGTGTCTCCCTCTCTCTCTGACCGCCCCCCCTCACACTTTGTGTCTTTCTCTCTCTCAAAAATAAATAAACGTTAAAAATTAAAAAAAAAAGAGCTCTGCTATTCTTCTACAAGGAATGTGCACAAACCAACACGTAGAATGTCTCTGACCCATTCTTTCTCCTGTGCGTTAAACTTTTAGATTCTGATATTTAATCCTCAGGATTCCTAAGTGGACCTGGCTTCCCTGGGCCGGAGCTGAGAGAGGTGACCTGGCCAGGAGCTCCTGACCTGCTGTTCTGATGTTTCTTCAAAGTCACAAGCCACAGCTCTGTTTTAGGAAGATTTAGGAGGACCTTCCCCTTTTTCCTGCCCAGCTCTCTAAAAACCAGGGGCCCAGACTCAGTTTACCACATCACAGAAAAGGAGGGTACGGGGGCGTGGGGGGGGGTTGTCCATAAATTAGCCCTGCTTCAGTGCCCCTGGTGGGATAAAAGTCCCACCCAAGCCCCCCCCCAGGCTAAACTGCAGAAAGGCCTCACTGGCATTTATGACAGCAAATAAATAGACCTCAAGCCCCTTCCTGTAAAGTTTGAATGGAACATCACTTAGGTGATTGACAGCCTAGAAATGTCAGTTGGTGGCAGAGTCAGGAAACATCCAACGTGGGGAAATGCCACTTTTGAGGTTTTGAGCTCCCTGCTTTATTTATAAAAGGAAGCCAAAAGGAGCTGGCAACACTATCCTTTGGAGGCACTGACTGAATATTCATCAGCCTCTGCATACTTGCTGACTAGAGGCAGTGATAAGGGATCTAGGGTTTCCAGAATATTCTCTCTGATAGGTAGCTAAGAGAAACCTGATAGCCAACAGAGGAACCCAGTTCAGTTCAACCAATATTAACTGAATTATCTGCCAGACCTTGGCCAGCTCTGGGATCTCAGGATTCCTATAATCAAACCTAACAAGAGTTTTGGGGGTTAGCTAAATAATAGCTTGCCCATTGAATTTTGAGAAGGTTCAGAAGGAGCAAAAGGAAGCTTATGTAAATTCCGTGGGTTAAGTGGGCGAGAAATATGGAAAGGGCCTTTGGGGGCCCTCTCTTGGCCATTCTTCTGCTCTAAGGAAATCCCAGGAAAAAATGATGATGGTAGATTATTCCATTCTTTATAATGGCAGATGAAGGGGCACCTGGGTGGCTCAGTTGGTTAAGCATCCACTTCTTGATTTCACCTCAGGTCTTGATCTCGGGGTCATGGGTTTGGGCTCTGTGCTGGGCATGGAGCCTCATTAAAAAAAAAAATTACTGGATGAAAATGGCTTGCTAACTTCCTCTAAGCCAACCCATTCTAATTCCTAAATTTACCATGGCTTACCCAAATCCTCCCGATTCTAACTAAAATGGTGCCTGGTAGAAAGCTTTTTTTCTCTGTCTCTCCATCATTCTTTCTCTTGGTCTGTCCCCTGTGACCCCTTCCCCCACTACCTTGATCTGTGGCTCTATAATGACAAGAAAGACTGGAGGTTCTCAGTGAGGGACAGATACTCTGTCCCCTTTATCTTGAGCTGAGTTAAGACCTGCCATTCTGTTTCTTAGAAGAAAGACGGAAATACATGGGCTCACGTGGGGTAAAGGGCTTTGAACTTCTTTAGGTAGTTTTGGTTCTGCAACAAAGGGGGTATTTCTCTAAATTGCATTATTTTCCAATGGAGCCTTCCCCCTCCCCCTTACTGATTCTGTTGTCTTATCAACAACTTCCAAAAGTTTTAACTCCTCTCTGATCTTCTGGCCCCCAGAGGAAATCTCAGCGGGAGCTACAGTCAACAAGTGTTGGGCCCAGTTCCCATTTCTCAAAACTCCAAGGCAGTAATCCATGCATGTCAGGAGGGAGCAAGGTCCTGTCCAGCCAAGCTGGGTTAATCCCTCCTGACGCCTCTCACTGATCATGGCGACCTTTTGTAACTTTTGTGCAAGGGTTTGAGGAGGCTTGTTCTGAACCCAAGGGAGAGATAAACAGAACAAGATTTGTCAGGTTTCTTGACCACCAGCCAGCCTCAGGGCCGGTCAGACCTGAGCCCAGATGGTTTAGAACTATGTATAAATTGAGGAACCCACAGCCAGCTTGGACCTTCTCACAGTGGCCCTCCAAGTGCATTGTTGGGGCCTTTGGATAGTGACCTCTCCCAAGAGTAAGCCAGCGACTTTTCTCAGCACCATTAATCAGCATCATTCTGAGCAACCAGAATTACTAGAGGCTGAGGTTAAGGAGGGCCGATTGTTGACAACAATATTGTGCTTTTTTTATTCTGTGCACCCGTGTTGTACAGCCAGCAAAGGGAGGGGCTTGGGGAAAACTGGTAAATTTCCAGCCATTCCCTTCCAGGGAGATAGCACTTTTTATTCCCTATGTCGCACGAATGTTGCCCTGGGCATCAGGCAGGTGGAATGAAGTCCCAGAGCAATGAGAACCAGATATTGGTGAGGGCAACAGTTCTAACCTCCAGACAGATTCCCCCACCCCCACCCCAAGGGACATTTAGCAATGTCTAAAGACATTTTTGGTTGTCCCAGTTGGGAGGTGCTACTGACATCTAGTGGGTATAGGCCAGGAATGCTAAACATCTTAATGCACAGGACAGCCCCCCACAGCAACCAATTATCCAGCTCCCAAATGGGCCAGTCTCAGAGCTCACATGTGAACTGTTTACACAAACTGATGCCTACTTTCAACTACCCCAAGAGCATCTGCGCCCAATCAACTCAACACCAAAATACGTTACTCTATGTTAAAGCTGTGAACTTCAGCTTTGGAGCATATGATCTCAGGTCTGGACACTGCAGTTAACTGGGGTTCCCACCCTGCACGGTGTCAAGAACTAGCAGAGCTGGGACATGGTAAGTCTGGTGGCCACCCGGCTGCAAACCATGTTCCAGGTCCACTCAGGGAATAGCCATTACTTCACACACCACGGTGTGGGCCCTGCACGAATCCATCACAGGCCCCTGCCAAGGCCAGCTTTGCACTGCACCCCCCAGGGCTGTGTCCCAGTGGCCATGTTTGAGTCTCCGCCCCGGGGTCTCCTTTGGATACTCAGCGGCAGTGGTTGTCGCTGTGACTGATGGCCCTCTCTCTTTCCCTTCCAGGAGGCTGCGTGTGCTTACGTGTTGATCGTGACGGCTGTATACTGGGTGTCTGAGGCGGTGCCCCTTGGAGCTGCAGCCCTGGTGCCTGCCTTCCTCTACCCGTTCTTCGGAGTCCTCCGGTCCAGCGAGGTTAGACCACTTGTGACCCAGCTCCCTTCTCGAGTCCTGGCCAGGCCAATGAAAGTGAGCTCAGGGAGAGTCACAGAGCACTTTAGGAGGGGGCTTTTTTTCACCTTCTGGGACACTTCTCTTAGCACTAAGCCTTTGCACCTGCTACTCCAGACCCTGCGTTCCTCTCCCATGACCGTCATCTCCCTCAGACTGTCTCTTTCAGGTAGCCTTACTTGATCAGTCACATGCAATTGCTCCTTCGGTCTGAAACCCTCTAGGAACTGTGTGATTGGTACATACAAGTAACCTGCTGTTGGCCTTTGTCAGTCTTTTGTATGCTCACTTAAAGCATGAGCACTCAAAGGCAGGAATCAGGTTCCCAGGTCTTTGAAATCTTATTATAAACCCGAACCCATATACAGTAGGTGCTCAATAAATGTTTGTTGACAGAGAGACTTACCATGCTTTCCTCAGTCCTAACAATATGTTCATCTACTTCCTCTAAAAAGAAAAATTCTGTTCCTTCTTCCCCAGCTCAAGATGACTGCATATTCCTTCCTTGACTGCTGTCTACCCAGAACTTGCCTTCTCTGTCCGCTCTCTATCTATGGTCTTCTTCAAAGCTCAGACAGAAATGGTCAACATCAAGCCCAGGTTGCAGTCAGCGTTCAGGGCAAACACTCAACCTACCACAAGTGGGAAAGAAGAAAAACAACAGAACCCAGAAGCAAGGTGAAAGATGGTCCTCATTCATTAATACCTGGTTCTCTTTAGAATTTCGTTATAGCACCTGGTCTCTGCTTGAGTTTCTAATAAAGATTGAATGGCAGAGACTGAGGACAGAGGCACAGAAGAAAGATGAAAGGGAACTGATGTCTGCTGGGCTACTAAGAATCAGGCACGATACTGCAAGTACTATATCAGTTACACAGTCCCCCTAAGATCTCTACCAGTGGGTGTTAATAATCCCATTCTGCGGATGAAGAAAGAGGTTCAGCGAGTTAAGAAACTTACTCAAGATCACAAAGTAGTAGAACTGGATTCAGACTCTTATCTGTTAGGTTCCAAAGTCCATATTCTCACCTGCTTTGCCAGAAGGAAGACATTCCATAAAGTAGCTTCATGGTGAATTTTACTAAGAACTCTGCATGTCTTTTCCTATGTGATGTGAGCAAGAAATAATGAAGCTGACCCTATGGAATGCCTTAACCATGAAAAACAGAACTGTTTTGAAAGTCCAAAGATAGAATTAGGCTATCCCCTAATTGTTGTACTTGACTTCATCTGAATAGGTTGTCTTTCTACCAAATGGACTCAACTGACCAGTTTTTTGATTGTTTGTTTGTGTTGGGGTGTTGGTCTTGGTTGTTTGTTTTATTCTGTATTGTTTTAGTTTTGGGGTGAGAGGGTTGGTGGCAATGAGTGGCCATAGTAGCTTTGAGTTTTCCAGGAAGGATAGAATCCCCTAACCATAAGCAGTGCTTTTATCCCTTGGAGATTGGTACAAATCCAACATCCGGGGACTCATATAAAAGCTAGCCTGTGATCCAAATCACCAGCGGGTTGCTCCAATGCATCCCCTTCCTTTGTGGAAAAAACAATAGTTTGGTCTGTGTGCATGGCTAAAAGAACAACCAACCTTAATGTTTATTTATTTTTGAGAAAGAGAGACACAGAGTGGGAGCAGAACCTAAGCAGGCTCCAGGTTCTGAGCTGTCAGCACAGGGGCTGACCTGAGGCTCGAACTCATGAACTGCAAGATCATGACCTGAGCTAAAGTTGGAAATTCAACTGACTGAGCCACCCAGGTGCCCCAAGAACAACCAACCTTAAATATGACTTTTCTTAAGAAAAGTGCTTTAGCTGATTCTGCATGTTTCTCTTTAAAAGTGAGAAACCAAAAGCCAATGAGTCAGGGAGTGAAAACAGAAGGCAGAGAAAAGAGTGACGTCATAGAAAAAAACTGAATCTTAGCAACTATGGTGAGCTAACTATTAATTAAAAGATTTGTCTTTTTATATCACTACAAGCAGCCTCAGAGCCAATAGCACACTTTAGCCTTGAAGTAGATGGCGTCCCTATTTCTCCAAGGGCTGCCAGAAGCAGGAATCCTCCAGAGGGGTGGTCCAATCAGCGCCTCAGCACTGTAGTGATGTTGCTAGGCAACCGTTCATCCAAAGGCCCGCCCCTTGGCGTGGCCTGGAAGGCCAAACCTACCAGGCATCTGTTGAGTCAGTGGGTTGAAGGATAACGATAACGTGGCTTTTTGAGGAGAAAAGGAAGACTGTCCAGGGAAGGATTAGGCATCGTTCTTGCTGGGGCTGGAGATGGAAAACACTGGAGGAGCTAGAGGGCAAGTCTTAACATCTGAGGTGAAAAATCCATCTGTCAGATAAAGTGGCATTGGCTGGAGATGATATTTAACAGTTGGGTTACAGGAAGCAGCGTAAGCCAGAGAGAGTCTGTGTAGCTGGCTCTTTAAACTCAGATCAGAGGGAAATGACGATAAGTGGAGGACGTGGCTTATGACCCTTTGTGAGTCACCAAACTTTACAGATAGAAACCTACTCCAAACGCCTAATCCACAACCAGCAGCCACACCCCTACACCAGCATGTGCCCTGGCTCCCTGGGAAAAGGCAGGCTGGGGGTCTTCAGGAGTCCCCTTTGCAGACAAGTTACCTACTTGTCACTCCCCAAACCCACTTTGTGCTTGCCTAGCCCTTTGCCTTGACTCAGAGTTCTCTCGAATTCCCTCCATCCTTAAAATTGCCCTCTATAGTGAAGCCTTTCTAAAGACCTCAGCTAAAAGTGTTGCTTCCTTCCCTTGGAGCCTATTTGATATCTTTATCCTTTAAGTGGTACATCAGATACACCTAATATAAACTTACCATAGACATGTCCTCTCTCCACAAAGATTCGCAGCCCGTAGGATTGATGGCTTCTATGGCCTGGATGCAGTGTGGGCTATACTTGCACTGACCCTCAGTCAGCGGTCTTAGGTGCAAGGTTTCTCGATGGTGGCGCAATAGTGTCCCCTCCACCTGAAGGAAGGCAGGTGGATAGGATCAGTATGACTCTGGAACCATGGCTTTCACTCAATATTCAGAAAAATATTTGCTGAGTTCTCGGTCTACCATGTGCAATATGGGATGTTACAGGTACCCTGAAGGTGACATAAATGAAACACATCATTTCTGCCCTCTTGAATGTCACAGCTGATGCTTCTGAGTTTCCTACTGTCCGCTTGGAGGTATGCATATAGAGGGTCAATTTTCATGATGATGATTTGATGGTCAGCAGGTGTTAAGAGTTTGTTGTGCGCAAAACTCAGATTTCTGTCTCTCAGTCTTGCTGAAGAGAGATAGAAAAAAAATGATAGAAATGGCTCTGGACCTTGAGAAGTTTCTAGTCTAACAGAGAGAAGGCACAAACCAAATGGGAAAACACTAAAGACATAGGCAATAATGCCTTGTTTTCAGGCATTGCAGAGGATTCACACAGTTCCCCAAGAGGGAATGTTCTAGATAAATGAAATTTACCCCACCAAGTGCCCAACATTTATACTGACCACTTTTGGACTGAGGCCTTTCTCAAAGGCTTTATCATTTCCCTAGCCCTTTCCTTTAAACAGAAGCTGTTGGATACAAATTAACTTTTTCTTTGGAACCTTCAAAATTTCCAGGGGAAAATCATTTCTCAGTCAAAGGTGCCAGTGCGGGCTAGATGATAACACAGTTGAGTAACTGGAGCACTGGCTGAACAGCGGAACGTAAAGAATCTTGAGTAACATATTGGCAGTGGACCCGAGAGAGAGCTCAAATGAAAATATAAAAGGCGTGTTATCAGATCTGCCAATGACTCCAAGTTGGACAGGCAAACGAACGTACGATGACAAAATCAATGTTGACAGAATGAGACAATGGCCTGGAACTGACGAAATGAAGTTTAATAGGGATGGATGTTAACAGTTTGTGTGAAAAGGACCCTTGGCTTTTACTTGAGTACAGATTCCTTATGAATCATCTATCAGTCCATTGAGGCTGCCAAGATGTTGAGCTTTGACCATATGCCAGGCACTCTGGGAGGTCTTCAACATGCGCTGTATCGCTTAATCCTCTGTAAAGGGGCTGTTATTTCTCTCTTGACAGAGGAGTTCAGAAACTGAAGTTCAGAGAGGTTAAGTAACTTGCTTAAGGAGTCGAGCCAGGACTCAAACCCAGGAGCATACATGATCACAGAACTTGCGCTCTTGCACTGGCCGAAATGTACTGAGATCTGCAGAAATAATAAACATATGTGTCCAGACTCCCAAGCCCCATAAGAGAGACCACCTTGTCTGAGGGAAGGTACTGAAATGGGCTGCCACGTGTCCTCTGGGTGTTCCCATCCCTGGGAATGCAAGCCAGGTGACCATGTCAGCGACATTAGAGGTAGATTTCATGTCTTGGGAGAGGGGTCAGGCTCAAAGCACCCTTTGACTCTAAGACTCTATGATCTTGTTAGCATCCACGGCGTGTGAGCTCAGTCCTGGATTTTCGGTTTGTTCTTTATTTTACCTCCACTGTGACTCTCACTTCTGTCCTTATATCTGCTATGGAAATCCTCTAAGCCACGGAAATCCTCTAAGCCCTTCTATAATGTGTTGCCATAGTCTGCGAAAGTACTGGTGTCAATCATCTTAGCCAAGATGTACTGTTTCTAGGAGGGTGGGAGAGAGAGAGGGCGCTCTGGGGCAGTAAAAGGCATGGTTTGAATGATCAGGCTTGGTATGGTCTCTGGGGTGGCCAGGGCCAGGGACGACTTCCAGCAGAGATGGCATCTGCTTTCTATCTCTCCCCTTCCCATCACTTACAGTCACCCTCTGCTGTCTCCATGGCCCTGCGCTGTGGGGCCACGTCCCACATGCTGGCTCCTGCCAGGGCGGGAGAGACAGCGCGGCAGGTGCAGCTGGGATAACAAACCGGCCCCTGCAGCCACGGGACACGTGAGTTCAATGTCATGAATCTGCTTCCCTGTTTGTTCCTGATCTTTCTGACCTGCCAGATTCCTGACCGTCACCTAGACCCTGACTCTCTTTGTTTGTTTAAACCTGGGGGCATTCCATACACCGTTCTCCACCCTGCCTTTCTGGCCTCTGCTCATAAGGGTGGTCGACCCCCACCTCCACACAGGCCTGTGGCGATGTACGCTGAGCATCAGGGCCCCGCCACCAGCCTGAACCCCAGCTGCCCATCCCCCACAGCCACCCAGACACAGCCCAGCGCTGAGTTTCTCCACCCACGCTGAGGTGGGGCCTGGAGCCATGAACCCACAGATGTTGCAGCCTTTTGAGGCCAAGTTAATGCTTCTGTGGGAAGAGCAGCTCCCTACATATGAGCCAGCCCCTCTGCTCTGGATTCAGAGCCCAGCCCCCTGCCTCAGTCTCCTCCAGTGGGGGCAATTCAGAAGGTCCCAGAAAAGAAGCTTTTCTGAGTCGTGCTTTATGAGTCGGCATCTCAGGAGCTAAGCCAACTTCTGGGCCAGGTCAACACTCATCTGAGTCTCTCTGTTTTAGACTTCTCCAGGGTAGGGTTTGCAAAGAATGTTTTTCTAGCAACAAAGCCTTTTCTTTAAACCACATCTTAGGAGACTCAATACGTAAACCAGATGGAAGAGGGAGTCTTATTCAAATTGGGCATGGAGGCCCAGAGCCCTGGCTGCTTGTGTCCGGCTTCCCACAGGCCTCCTGAAATTTCAGAGGCAGCGAATGCGGTCTGAAAACCTCTGTCCGTGGGGAGTGCAATTAGCTGATTAGGAGGGTGTTGGAGCCCACACAGACTTACCAGCAGAAACTGCATTCCTCTCCCCAGGGCAGGGCCCGGAGTCGGCCATACTGGATTTGGCAGCATGCCTGGGGTGGGGGCTGGAAGCAAGTAGCGTGGGCTCCAGCTCTGGCTGGGGGCAGCTCGGTGTGGACGGGGCAGCCAACCCAGGCAGGCCTCCGGGGAGTCTAAAGGATTTCACTGCAAAACTGTTCAGATGTCCAAAAGAGCCTCAAAAGAAGTCCATTGCCAGAGGCCACCACTGGTCTCCCGAAGGGTGGCCACGCTCCCGGGCCATTCGTAGAGCTCCCCCCAGCTGACCTGCATTTCTGTGGCACCTTGCCAGGGCCACCAGGTGCCCTCATCGGATGCAGTCAGACCCAACACACATCCTGCCACCTCTGGCTTACTGCCACCATGAGCAAGGAGAGGAAAGGGTCAGGATCCAAGCTGGCAGTAGGATAGAACGGAGTTTGAATCCAGTTCTGTCCCTAACTAGTCCTGAACAAGTTTAGTAACCCATGCAAACTGCTATTTACTCATCTGAAAAATGAAGGTAATAGAAATAGCGGCCTCACAGGGAGCCCTGAGGGCTCCCACGGGGCCAGCAGCGGGAAGGAAGGATGGGCCGCTCTGGGGCCTTCCCTCCAGGGGGCAGCTCTGGGGGCGGCTCTGGGGGGCGGCTCCAGGGGCCAGGCTCACATTCCTCCAGAGGATAACCCACAGCTGGGATCAGTTGACCAGAGTCCCCTTCCCCAGAGTCTAGGAATAGAGCCGTGCACACCCCTCCCCTTTATAAAAATTATTTTAAACATTTTTAGGCTTATTTATTTATTTTGGGAGAGAGAGCACAGGAGGTGCACAGGAGGAGCAGAGAGAGAGGAGAGAGAATCCCAAGCACACACTCAGCGTGGAGGCCACGCAGGGCTCAATCTCACGAACTGTAAGATCGTGACCTAAGATGAAATCAAGAGTCAGACACTTAACTGAGTGAGACACCAGGCGCCCCTATAAAAACTATTTTAAAGATTTAAAACCTAATATATCTAGAGATCAGTAAAATCATTCTGTGCTCAAAGACAGCCTTAAGAGCTCATTGCTAAGGGATCTCACCTGCGACTCGCTAGCACGTAACTAGGCCACACGCGCCTGCCCATTCATGCGTTCATGCCCGTGCCTCTCCATCCGGGCGGGGTCAGAAAGCTCTTTCCATGTGCTTCCACTTGGAAAATTTGAAGGCGTCTTCGGGTTCTTATTTAGGCGCACCTGCTCCTTCTTATTTCGTTTCTTTCTCTCATTCCCTCATTTGCTCATGCTGACATGCCTGACATGACCCTCGATCTCGTTTGAGGCTTTTTATCTTTGTTTTACCTCTTTAATAATTATAATAATGGACATTTATTGAGCACTTCCTGTATGCCAGGCCCTGTTCTAAGACCCCGCCTGGCTGATCTTACTGAAGGTCACATCGTGATGGCTTCAGGGAGCCACGTGGCGTTACTATCGCCACTGAAAATATCGGGGTGCCAGGGCCATGGGGGTTCAGCAGCTTGCCCAGGAGCCTACTGCTCATCTGTGGGGAAAGCAACCACTGAAACCCACCTCGTCCGATCTCCGTTTCCAAGCAGCCTCCCTGAGCTCCTGTCTTCTGACACCCAGTCCAGGAACGCACCTGCCCAGCGAGCCTAGGGATCTGGCAAAATACCGCAGAGCAGAAGAGACAGTAAAACCACCACCGCAAGCATCCCAGTAACCGCGCACTCGACTCGGGGGCGTTTTAGGATCCTGTTTCTCTTTGCAAATCATTCCAACAAGCGTCGTTTTCTAGTTTCCCAACTCAGAGAATATTAGTCCCAGAGATTAGGTCATGGGGATAGGAATGCCCACGAGCTTAGCAAACAATGAAAATAACCCTCAAGAATCCTGGGACCCTGGTGATCCTTGAGGCTTCTGAATAACTAAGGTTTTATTATTGAAAAAAATTAGTGGGCTAGACGGTGAACACCGCCATCGGATGGAATTTTAATTTATAAAAGTGGGAAGGCAGCCTTGGGCGTGGGCCCATGCCTGTGCTGATGGCCTCAGAGCAGGTCAGCCTTTGTGTGGATTACTTAGTGATGGAGCTGCCAAAAACCCTGGTTGTCCATGTGGGGGGCGTCAATGTCGGGGGCGCTGCTCGCTGATTTGCATCTGTCATTCACTCTTTACAACAGCTTTACACCAGGTAGGGAATCGTGGAATCTTTGTGTTCAGTTGGTTTTGTTTTTTTAGATGCGTAAATGAAGCCCAGAGAGGTTGAATAACTTGCTTGGGGTCACACAGCTGAGTCCTGGCTGCCTCTGGAGCCTCGCCCATCCCCGCTTGACTGTGCTGCCTCTTAACCACAGGCGGCACCCGGGCTGCATGGCCCGAGCACATGACACCACTTACAAGGGTGCAGGGAGGGCACACGAACAGACCTGAGCCCACCAAATACCCAGTGTAAGCACAGCCCAGAGCCAGGATCGTGCTAACGCTGGGCCTTGGGCTTACATGGGCCTGGGCCTGGCTATTTAGGGCCCGTGTCAGAACTCTGACTCTGAATGGAGACAGAAATGTGTCCCTGCCCATGCCCTCAGGGAGACCGAGAACATTTCCCGAGAGTTGAATTAGATGCCCGGTGTCACCCTGAGTGACAAATTGTGTCGTAGCTTTGGATTCAGGTGGATCTGGACTGATATCCTGACTCTGCCCCTCACGCTGTGACCTCGGAAGACTTCCTTAACCTCTCTGAGTTGGTCTGCTCACCTGCAGAGTGAGGTGGGAACAGTACAGCCTCCTATGACCCCTGGGGAGCTAACACAGGAAAGTGAATGCAAAATGCCAAACTCCCTGCTCGCAGAGAACACTCTGTATGTGTCTGTTCCCTTCTTCTGCCCTTTGAGAGGACCTAGGGACAGAAGCCCTGCGTGTCCTGTAGGCTCTGAGCTCCTAAAAGGCCATCGCAAACTGGTATTCTATTATGACATGTGCCAAAGAAGCAGAAAATGAAAATGTGGCCAGCCAGTCCCTGGGAGAGTAATCCTGGTCGCACTGACATTTTATTTTTTAATATTTATTTATTTATTTTGAGAGAGAGTGTGAGTGGGGGAGGGGCAGAGAGAGAGGGAAAGAGAGAATCCCAAGGAGGCTCCACACTGTCTATGCAGACTGACTCGGGTCTTGATCTCAGGAAGCATGAGATTGTGATTTGAGCCGAAATTGAGGGTCCTGTGCTTAACCAGTGGGAGCACCCAGGCATCCCAGCGCTGACTTTTTAAAGGCTTTGCAGGCAGACTCAAGTCATAGGGCCAGTGCAGGGACTGTGACCTAGGACTTCTGTGTCTCCTGTCTTCTGTGGGTTTCCCTCCCTGGTAGACAGAGGAAAAGAAAACACGGATTTTGCCGTAGAGCTGCCTCCTAGACTCCTGGGAAGGTTAGGGAGCCGTGAGAAAGGACCTAGGTAACCCCCCAACCCCTCCCTAGCCAAGGTCCTCCGGCGTCCCTGAGGTGCCTCCACCTCCCGCTAGGGGGCAGCAACTTCGCCAATGCTCAGGCCACAGGCCTATCCACCTGTCCCAGAGGGAACTGTGCCCTAGAGTCACCAGCCAAGCAGGGAAGGGAGCCCTCTCTGCCCTCCGGAAGCTTTGGTGACAGTGCCAACTGAGGATTGGGTTTGGGAGCTAGAACTAGATTAAGCAGAAGCAGAGGCCTCCTCCAGGAAATGGTCACATAGAGGGCGAAGTCCCTTCTCCTCCCCCACAAACCTCATCAGTGCCACGCAGGAACATCTCCATGAGACAAAAAAAAAACAAAAAAAAGAAGGGAGAAATGGAGCCTCCTGCTTTATTTTGGCTTTTTATGTTGTCAAAGTATTAGCAGAGTTCAAAAGTCAAATAATACTAGGGCACCTGAGTGGCTGAGTCAGTTGAGTGTCTGAATTTGGCTGAGCTCATGATCTCCCGATTCTGTCTCTGTGCTGACAGATCAGAGCCTGGAGCCTGCTTCAGATTCTGTGTCTCCCTCTCTGCTGCGCCCCCTCTCATGCTCTCTCTCTCTCTTTCTCTCAAAATTAAGTAAATATTTTAAAAAACAATACTGAAAAACTCATAATGCAAAACCAGCGGTGCCTTCCCCACCCCTCCCCCCTGTTCTTCCACCAAGTCCCACCTCCCCCTCATCCAGGGTCTGTAACTTTCATCTTTGTTAACTGCTTCTTCTGGTCTTGAGCACCGTATAGTATTCTTATTTGATAATCTTATATTAACTCTTGAGTTATCACTTGTAGACGTTACCAGTTGACTTCTGCTTATAGCAGATGAAGATTGTATCCTCTTACGTTCCCCCTTCTCCCCCTCCAGCCTCCCAACATAAATATGCCACGGGTTTTGCTAACTCAATTTGTGAAGTTGAACAGTATGATTATGTAAATATTGCTTATTTCCAACACCACGTATTTTAACTATATTTGCGTTTCCTGCAATCTTCATTTTTCCTTCCATTAGAAATGTTCTTGTTTTCCTGCTTTAAAGTGGGTTTCTAAATTAGACATTAAACTTTTCTGTAGGTTTTCCTCTCAATTTCTTAAGAGGAAATTCCTTTGTTGGGAACAATTTTCCTGTATGTGATACATATTTCCTGAGCATCTGCTTTTCTACCTTGGTCTGCTAGGTGTTAAGAGATACAGAAAGAAACATGGTCCTTGGCCATTTTGCAGCCTAGTTGAGAGACAAGAGAGATACAACACCAAACGGTACAACCATGCTGCCCTGCGTGCTCTATGGTGGGTGGAATTAATGGTGCCCGCAGGGAATGTTCTGGAGTCAGAGGCTAGAGTCACAAAGAAAGTCATCTTTCACCTGGAAGGCCTGAACTGGGCTTTGAAGTCAGATGGTAAAGCAAAGTCAAGGAGAGAACGTTCCAAGTGAGGAAATCAATGAAGGGTTGGTCTGTGGACCCTAAACACATGAAGCATCTTAACAAGCTCCAGTCTCGATTTCCTCATCATGAAGGGGCAGGAAGAAGTTCATTGCCGGTACTCAGCTGTGGAAGAGAAGAATCCCTATTCTTAGGAAATATACACTGAAGTATTTAGAGAAAATGGCTATAAAATACATGCAACTTGCCCTCAAATGGTTCAGGAAGAAAAAAAAAATACAGACAGATAGTGTATTGGTATTTCTCATTTTTAAAAAAATTTTTTAAATGTTTATGTATTTTTGAGAAAGAGAGAGTGGGAGTAGGGGAAGGGCATAGAGAGGGAGACACAGAATCCGAAGCAGGCTCCAGGCTCTGAGCCATCAGCACAGAGCCCGGCGCAGAGCTCAAACTCACAAACTGTGTCACCATGACCTGAGCCAAAGTTGGATACTTAACCGCCTGAGCCACGCAGGTGCCCCAAGTATTCCTTATACAATATCATTTTGGAATTCTTAGCAACTTCGGAATTACTTGGAGTTATTTAAATTTTTTTAAAGTTTTAAAGATTTAAGGCAAGCTATAAAGATACCCACAAGAACTCTAACTTAAGGATATTATCATATTTATATAAGGTTAATGATGTAAGCAGATTATTCTTTGCTCCATTTGTAGTTAAAATAAAAGGAATTAACTGAAATATTTAATAACAGGAAATTCGCCAAATTCTGTGGTACATTATACTTCTATTAAGATTAATTTTTCCAACAAAATTTAGGTTAAATAGGCTAATGATCAGGGTATGATGTAAATGGGGGGAAAGGGAGAATGTAAAACTATACACACTGTATAGATCCAGTAACATATCTATATAGACCCTAATTGAAGGAAATATACCAAAGTAATAACAGTAGTAGGATTAAGGGTAATTTCACCTTTAAGTTTTCCTATACTTTGAAGTATTCTATAATGAGCATGTATTAACTTTCTAATAAAAAAATGAACATGGGGCACCTGGGTCACTCAGCTGGTTAAGCATCTGACTCTTGATTTGGGCTCAGGTCATGATCTCACAGGTTGGTAAGACTGAGCCCTGTGTGGGGCTCTGCACTGACCGTGAGGAGCCTGCTTGGGATTCTCTGTCTCCTCGCTTTCTACCCTTCCTCCCCTGGCATGCATGTGCCCGCTCTCTCTCTCCCTCTCTCTCTCTCTAAAGGAATAAATAAGCTTTTAAGAAAAGAAAAATGAATACAATTTTCTAAAAAGCTACAGAAGAAAAAAAAAAGAGATCTGGGGATAAGCCCAGAGTTATTTTAATAATTTTTTAGGGATCAAGATTAAATGATAAGTGTATGGTTTTTCTTTGAGATGATATCATAATTAAATAGAGTGTTTTAATATTTTCTTGAGCACAGACAATACCTCTGGTGACTGGCCAGAGTAAACAAAACAATCTTTGGAATCTACTTACAACAGTGCCTGCCAGAGGTAGTGTGTATGCGGGTAGAGAGAATAGATGTATGTGTGTATATACGAGATACATATGTGCATATGTCTTTTATATGTTTCGTCTCAAACATTTGGCTCTTGTAACCACCGTCACCTCCCGGCTTCTTGCTTGCCAGTCTCTGGTTGAGAATGGATTGTGTTGGGCTCGGCGCATGCCCTGGGCCCCGGTGGGGGAGGGGCTCACGGTGCCATCTTCCGGCAGGTGGCCGCTGAGTACTTCAAGAACACCACGCTGCTGCTGGTGGGGGTCATCTGCGTGGCAGCTGCTGTGGAGAAGTGGAACCTGCACAAGCGTATCGCTCTGCGCATGGTCATGATGGCCGGGGCCAAGCCGGGCATGTAAGTAGTCCCGGGGGTGCCCGGTGCTTCCCCCGGCTCCCAGGGGGCCTCCTGGACACAGGCAGGCGTCCAGTTCAGGTTGTTTCTCCACTACTGGGGATGGGATGACATCAGGGCTGCTGGGCTCCTACCTCGATCTCCAGGGAGAGGGCCCTTGATCGTGGACTAGAGATTTGCGTGTGTGACTTTGGTGTCGTGTATTATCACAGTCTAAATAATTTATGTGAGTAATCTAGCCTGTAAGGGCAGCAGGTTGCAAAACACAAGGGGCCCATTAGGTAACATAAGATGGACCAACATAAATTGTTTCTCAACGTTTTTCCGGTATAAGAAGGAAGAGGCTGGACAAGGAAATGGGTGTCTTCTCCTTTATCATTAAGGAGACACGGAGGCTTCCTCCCATCCCCCCGGGATTGAGTTGTCACTGGTTCAGCCCGCAGCTTAGATGTGTTGCATCTGACCTGGTGTCTGTGATCACATGCCTTGCCCTTGACTGTGTCCTCTTCTCTGCCGTCAAGAATGCCAGTAGAGATTCCCAACCTTAGGGAATGTGTAAGAAAGTCAGGACTGACAGTTTTGTGTTAGCCTCCCCTCTGCTCCATTGTACAACCTGACCTTTCTCTTCCCTTTGGAATACGGGTCTCACCTCCTTCTATTTACAGCTTTCTTGTGACATGTGTTTGGAAGCCGCCCTGACTCTTCCGGGAGTCCAGTGGAGTATAAATAAATAATATGGCAGCAATTTTCAACATTGGTCATTTAGATGAATACAGGTTATGCCTAAAAGATGTTCCCATCTCCCACTTAGCTACAGCTTAATTTAAGGTAATTTGCCACTTCGCTCAGTGATGCCCTTGTACCCCACACTCAACCTCCTAGGCACACATCGGCATCTACACATCAGGTTGGGACTCTGGAGCTCTTTAAACCTCTGCGTACTCAAACTCAAGGTCAACCTCCAGAATGCTTATCCCATTGCATTTCTACTCTTCTTTCTTTAACTCATCCTGCAACATGTTTCCACCCCCTGTAGGGTGGGGGTCCCGGGCAGGCACACTCATGTTGCCATCCGCCTAAACAAAACCACCACCAGGATTTTGGCCCACCTGACATAATCTACTCAATATCGTGCAAATCCCCAAATCATGCAAAGTCAGTGATCCCACCTCAAGTAATAAACATGGATAGTCTTTATGTTGGCTTATCTTATGGAAGTGAGAAGTGTGTCTGTTCCAACACACATCGTTATGTGTGCAAAGCCCAAGGGAAGTAACTGAGAGTTTATTTTGTTAGTGTTTTCCTCCACGTGTTGACTCTTCAAGAGTCAGCTTGAAGCTGGAAAAACGAACACAGTGATATGGGACACTTGCGTGACTTGGGGGCTATACGGTCAGGAAGTGGACAGTGGGGCAAGTGGTGAGCGGAACTGTGAACTCCGTATGTCCATCTCTACGTGGTCACTAATAACGACAGTGACGTGGCTGCGGAACGTAGAATGCAATGGTACCCGTAGTCGTGCTGGCTGCAAGGGCAAAAAAAGAAGTCCCATATGCACAAAAAACCTAGGTCATGACCAAAGCTAATGGCTGCAGAGTTGACCAGTCAGTAAGTCCACGCCCTGTGACCCTGCTCCCAATGCGAGCCTTTGCTTAAGGAGGGGCTTTTTTCTAGCAGAGGCCATTAGCCAGGGATGCATGATTTATTCATTCAACAAATACTGAGTTAATGCCTACCCTGTGCCAAGCCCTGGGAGGCCAAAGCCAAATGCATGACATAAAAACCAGACCTTCTGGATACATGCTACCCCCACCCCACCCCGTGCCCTAGCCAGCACCATGGGCACAGGGGGCCCCCGAAGGAGCTGCTGAGAGGTGGCTGTGCAGTAGACGCAGTCCCCCGGCTGTCCTGACTTCCAGGTTGCTGCTCTGTTTCATGTGCTGCACCACACTGCTCTCCATGTGGCTCTCCAACACGTCCACCACCGCCATGGTGATGCCCATCGTGGAGGCCGTGCTGCAGGAGCTGGTCAGTGCCGAGGAGGAGCAGCTCGTGGCCGGCAACTCCAGCGCCGAAGAGGCCGAGCCCATCAGTACAGTTTGCCGGAGTTCACCTCCCCTTTGCCCTTGCACCCTCCTCCTGCGACACCACTCGGCTCAGCGCTGCTCCCCCGGCTCCCTCATCTATGCCCCTCCCCCTTGTAACCTGGCGCCCCGCATTCCTGGCTCTTCTTCCCCCACCCCTCACAGCAGCCACTGCCTACTCCTTTCCCCCCAACACTCAAGGGTTGTGGCAACCCAACCCCCATCCCCGGGCCTCTGTGTGTCTGCACCCCCGCACCAGTCCTCATGCAGGATCTGCCCCTGTTCCCCCATTCAGCCCCAGCCCGCAACCTGTGCCCCTGCACGGTCCGCCCTGGCGACCACCTCTCACGTCCGCTTTCCTTTGCTACTGTAGGTCTCGAGGTAAATAACAGTCAGCCCTCTCTGGAACTCATCTTCGTCAATGCAGAGTGAGTATGGCTGCCCTCCTCCCAGAAAGAGCCTCGCCACGTCGGTTCCAGAGGTCAGCAAAGCTGGGCCCTGAGCCCACAGACGGCTCCCCTAGATGTATGGGCCGGGCCCACGTCTTGACCCTTCCCTCTGTTCTTATTTTCTCTCCATTCTCAGAACCACTTGCCAAGATCCTGAGGGCGACTCCCTCAACCACAAGGAGTTGCAGTGATGAGGGAAGAGACAAAGACTGACTGAATCTGATTGTCCACACATCTACCAAGTAGAATTTTTTAAATGTTTGTTTATTTTTGAGAGAGAGAGAGAAAGAGACAAAGCACAAATGGGAAAGGTGCAGAGGGAGAAGGAGACCCAGAGTCTGAAGGAGGTTCCAGGCTCCGAGCTGTCAGCACGGAAACTGATGGGGGCCCGAACCCATGAACCACAAGTTCATGACCTGTGCCGAAGTCAGACGCTTAACCAACTGAGCCACCCAGGCGCCCCTACCAAGTAGAATTGCATCTGAATTGCTGTCCTTAGAAGAGCAATACATTAATTAATGGGAAAAGTATAATAAATGTCACTGATGATTCTCAGAGGATCACAAAGCATCTAATAGATGCTAGATATGGTCTTATTGGATTTGGCCTTGTCGGGTGGCACAGGGAAAGATGAGGTGACAGGTAGTGGACTTGACAGTTGGTGAGAAGGCCTTGTGAGGGCAGAGAGAAGCAAAAAAAAGGAGAAATACACCCCCAAACATTCACATGAGGGAGATCCATCAACAGCTCATTTCTTTTGGAGATTTTGTATCAAAATTTTGACCTCGAGGGCCACTGTGAGGAGTATCGCCTTTGAAAGTAGGATGTGCCATGGAGCGGAGTTTCATAGTTTGGTGTCTTCGTTCGGGGTGACCGCTGGTGCGGACTGAAACCAGCACAGGCGAGGGGAGAGAGCGGAAGGGTGGGGACTAGCCCTGCTCCCCTCCCCCAGCAGGCCTGCAGGGTCAGAGGTCAGAGTACGTGGGGAGAGACTCTTTCACCCACCTCCCCCCGCCCCTGCTGCTGGCTCCGCCCAGGCTGTGTGAGGGGCTCCAGGCCTGACCTCCTCACCTGATCTGGGAAGGAGGGAGGGGAGGAGGGGAAACATCGTAACTCTCTACTCCTCCCAGGCCAACAACCCTCTCCAAAGAACGCTTCCCTCCAAACCCCACTCCACCCCTTACCCTCTCTTGAGGTGGCCTGGACAGGGGTGATGGCCACAGGGCCCCAGCCCTGCAAGCGTGTCCAACACCTGTCTTCACAGAGAGCTCATAGCACCCATTGTCTTCAGAACTAAAACAAACCAGGGCGCCTGGATGGCTCAGTCGAGTAAGCATCCAATGTCAGCTCAGGTCATGATCTTGCCATTCATGAGTTTGAGCCCCACATCAGGCTCTGTGCTGACAGCTTGGATCCTGGAGCCTGTCTTTGGATTCTGTGTCTACCTCTCTCTCTCTGCCCCTCCCCCACTCATGCTCTTTCTCTCAAAAATAAGTAAACGTTAAAAAAAAACATTATAAGAAAAAGAACTGAAACAAACCGAAGCACGCATTTAGCACTGAGCGTAAGCCAGTAATGCTTTGTTAAGGTCCCACCTCCCTCTATATCCAAGGCCAAGGATGCGTGGGGGACCCCGGGCGTGGAAGAGACTCAGCGCTCACAGGAGCAGCTGTGTTAGAAACTCCCGACCCCCAACCTCTTACTCACATCGGCTTCTCACCGCGTGCAGTCCCTCCCTGCTCCTCCAGTCTCTGGGAAGCACATCACAAATTTCTCCTTCTAGACCGTGACCTTCACAGAGTTAGCCAGTGAGAATGTGGTCAGGGGCCCAGGCGCTCTGGGCAGACAGAGACCGGCCCGCTTGTCTCCTCTATAAATGCAGGTGGTAACACAAGCACCAGCAATCTGTCATGAGGAGAACGAGGTCATGAGGGCAGAGGTCCACGTTTAAGTGCCTGGCCCCCAAAATGCCCTCCATGCTAGTTATCACTGCCGGCACTGCTGTGTCCCCGTGAATCCTGGCAGCACCTCTGGGCCCCTAGGAAGACCCGGGTGGGATGAGTCTGCAGCCTGGGCAACCAGACTCCTGAGCAGTCGCTTACGCCGAACACTAGTGTGGGGCGGGGAGGGACATTCCCGTGTCCTGAAGTCTGGCCCTCAGTTGTTGTTCCCATTTCCTTTGCTTTGTTCCAGCACATCGACTGCAGACTTCACTGCTCTGATGCAGAACAAGGTAAGGCCTTGGGTGTTTTCCGTGCTGTGGGGTCACTTGGAGGTCCCTCGAGCAGACTCAGGGACAGAGGTGCCTGGCAGCTCTGAAACCCGGCGGCAGCCGCCGGGGTGAAAACAGAGAGGTGCTCAGACACGAGACAGGCTGGGTGGGCTCCTGGCAAGGGCCCGCGTACCTCGGGACCCAGGTCGTTGGGGGGCTCAGCCTCGGAACATGCAGGTTCGGCATTTTTCGTGGAAACCCAACACTCAGTCGTTCAGATTTCTGAGAGCCAGGGTCACCCTCCAAATTCCTTGCAGCGGGGACTCCATGCAAACACTGCATAATCAAAAGGGTCCCATTTATGGATGAAAGTCGAGTTCACAGCCTCACCTCTTCCCCCAGAGCTGGTTTTACGGCTTCTTACATCAGCCCACATTCTGATTACCAAACTGTGGACTTTGTTGTGAGATCTTTCTTCATTCATCTTCTTCACGTTAAAGAAAAATGAAGGATCGATCCTTCATTAGCTAATGAAGTTTCAGAAAGTCAGGCTCTGCTACAAGGACAGAGCCCTGCTCTGCCAAGTTTCAGAAGCCTCCGGAAATGGGGTGCTCGACGCCAGGCTGGATGGGAAGGTGCGAACTGGAGGCACAGTGGCCCCTGCTGCACGATCGGCCGGGTTTCTGGTCTCCCATTACCAGAGCGCAGAGGTGTGGGGTGCCCATGGGGGCGACGACGTGGTCCCTCTGAGGGCCACCACATCGTCTTCCTGACAGTGTGATGGTCTTTGTCCCTGCAGAACCTGAATGGCGTGCCCACAGTCACCAACCCTGTCAAAGTGGCAAGCCCCCAGGGCAAGAAGCCACACCGATCCCAGGTAATGGAACTTATCCCTGACCTTCTTTCCTACAGGAAATGCCTTGAGCTTCCTAAGGGGTGCTGGCCTTGAACTTAGGAGGATGTCCGGGCAGTGAGCTGCCACCGGGCACTCCATCCACATCCATGTCTGGCCCGCATGTGCCGTGGAGATAAAACATCTAACTCACTGTTCATCTCAGCAAATCATTCTACCATCTGAGCCCCTACTCTTCCAACTATAAAAGCCAGAAGTTGGGGCACCTGGGTCTTTCAGTTGGGTGAGCATCTGACTTTGGTTCAGGTCATGATCTCACAGTTTGTGAGTTCGAGCCCCACATCCGGCTCTTTGCTGATGGCTCGGAGCCTGGAGCCTGCCTCAGATTCTATGTCTCCCTCTGTCTCTGCTCCTCCCTTGCTCTCCCTCTCTCTTTAAAAAAATAAATAATTAAAAAAAATTTTTAAGCTGGGGGTTTGACTAGATCAGAGGTGCTCAAGCTGTTTCTCATAAGTGCTTCAGGAAAAATGCAAATATCTTATTTATTCTGAGATTGTAAGAAAACTGCTTTTCTCTGCAAGTGAGGACCTTCCTGTTACTTACTATAGCACTGAAAGAAAATGAGGAAACAAAATATACGGAAGCTGGTATAAAATTGCAACTACCACTTAAAAGCCTTGATTTCAAATGTTGGGTCCACTCAAATAATCTCAATTATGTAACATCCATTGTTGTCTCAAATAACTGCCCCCATTTAGGAAATGCTTTTTGGGTACCAAGTACAGTGCCAAGCATTTTCTCCCTAGTCTTGGCTCAGTGGGGTAGCAGTCTTGAACTCCATTTCTGCAGATGAGGCAAAGACGTCATGTGCGCAGGCCTCAGAGCCAGTAGTGAGAGGAGCGTCTTGGTTCAAATCCAAGTCCCCCTGACCACACGTGTATACTTTCAGTTATAAAATAGATGTACACTGATGGAATGCTACATCATGTTTTATACATCGGAGGCCCGTGAAAACTTTCATTAGAGAAAAGGATCCTGGAAAACCCTGGACCAGAGAAATCTATGAGGTCTCTGCCAGCTCTGATAATGAGTCTTTCGGGAAGGTTGGGGAGGGTCCAGACTGGCTTGGGCCCTCCTACAAGGTAGGGCTTTGAGAAAGGAGGCAAGGTGGCCTCTTTGCCACGGTTTTCCCAGGATCTGGCCTGCTGACCTTTGTGCCAAGCAGCTCCTGGTCTCATGAAGACTTTATGAGGGGAAACCAGGCCTGGGGGAGCAGAGAGCACTTGCTTCTTTATCTACACGGGAGACCAGAGGTCAGCAACCTCTGCCCCTGAAAGGCCACCGTCTGGGCCAAACAGGACCTTCGAGAAGCACAGGAGACTGGCCTTATATGCAAGGGGAGGAGGGGAGTGGGGAGGCAAAACCAAGAGGCGAAAAGGAGAGCAGCGTGAGGAAAGGAGGAGAGAATCCCATGCTGGATTCTCCCTGCATCCCAAGCCTTGCTTCTCAGTGCTCCCCCGGGTCAGGACCGTCACTCCGACTCTGCACAGAACAGCCATCTGCCAGGTGTCATTCACACAGAGAGCGGAGAGCAACCAGGTTTGCTGGAGTTCGAGTGAGACACAGAACACGCTGTTATGAACAACAACAGTAATAATAGCTTAGCGTTCATTCAGTGCCAGGATGTGCTCTACATGCTTTCCATACCCTACTTCTTTTACACTTTGTAAGAATCTGGTGGAGAAAGTCAGATTTTCTTCACTTTACAGAAGAATATGCAGCTCAGAGGAGCTGCCCAGGTTGGCAAATGGTAGAGCTAGGATTGGGATTTGTCTTTCCACTGCACCCTGATGTCCCTGTTTTCATGCTTTGTGTGGGGGACAGCCCACGCTGGTTGGAGGGACTCACCAGTTTTCCTCTGCTAGGAAAAGCCACTAGTCCTGATCCCTGGATCCAGGAACCAGGAGCTCAACAGAAAGTACAAGTCCCAGCATGACCAGATGATCTGCAAGTGCCTGTCTCTGAGCATATCTTATGCTGCTACCATCGGGGGCCTGACCACCATTATTGGTACCTCCACCAGCCTCATTTTCTTGGAACACTTCAACAAGTAAGTAACTGACCCGGTTGACAAATATCTACTAAACACCCACTCCACATCAGGAATGGAACTAGGTGCAGAGGATGGGGAAGAAAAATGGAACTAGAATCGTTTCCATACCAAGAGAAAAAAGAGACGATCGAGCATGACAGCTCAGCGGGACTGGAGAGGGCAGGGTTCTGCCGAGAGAGCCCACGGGGGGCACCCAGTCTACAGGGAGAGCACGTCTCCCCGAAGACACAGTTGTGGGAGCGAGACTCAAGGCTCAGTGGGAGGACAACAGACGAAGAGAGGTTTTCCAAAGAAAGCAGTGAGTGACGGGACCCAGGCGAGAGAGCAGAGCACATAAAAGAAAAGGGTAGAGGGCCAGGGAGGAGGACATGAGGATTGCCAAGGGCCTCGAGGCCCACTAAGGAGATTGGACTTGATCTGCAAGACCGTGAGAAGTCCTTGAAGCATTTTAGGCAGGGAGTGAGGTGATCAGATTTACAGTTTTAGAAACTGGTTGTAGACTGAAAAAATAAAAAAAGTAAGAGGGAAGGAAAAGTGGGCAGCAGGAAGATGATTTGGGAAGCACTGCAGATGCCCGGGAGAGAGCTGCGGACGGCCTGCGAACACGGGCAGTGGTGAGGAGAAGCGATCAGATCTGAGAGATGGGCCTGGGAGAGGGGAAAGGCCACGTCTGAGTGTCAGACTCATGGCTTCTGCAGCTGGGGGAGCAGAGCTGCCCTTTACCTCCATGAGCAGAAAAATGAGGAAATGTTGACATAGCAGTTGAGATGTGCAGATGGATACACAGCTCTGAATCTCAAGAGAAATCTTTGGGCGAAAGGCACAGATTTAGTGAGTGGCCTACAGAGCTCTCTTCACGAGCATGTAACCCGTGCAGACGCTCAGAGAGGCCCCACACTCAGCTTGATGCTCTGCTGTCACCATCTGGAAATTCTTAATAATTTTTGGGTGAGCAGCCCCACGTGTTGTGCTGGGCCCACAGGTTAGATGGCAGTGGGTCCTGGTGGGGCGCACGCGGAAATTGAAGCCAGGAGAGTGAAGGAGATCGGCCACTCAGGGAGGACAGAGAGACTTAAGTGGAGCAGGGGCCATAAACATTAAGCTAGAATTTTAAAGTAGACTGTAAACGAGAGAACAACAGGTATCACACAGGGAAGAGGAAACTCTAGTGTCATTCCATCAAAGGAAAAAGTGTTCAAGGAGGAAGGAATGGGCCATACTGTTTCAAGTGGCTGAACAACTAAGGAAAAGAAGGACAAAAATGTATCCATTTGGTGGAGGTGACCTGGGCAAGAGCAATGTGGTCAAGAGACTGAAATGTGAAGCCAAATTTCAGCACAGTGAGGAGTACGCCGGAGTGAGCACGCAGGAGAGTTGTCTGTGATGGGAAGGAGAGACATGGGATGATGACAAAGGAAGAGTCAAGTGGGGTCAAGAGGAGTTTTTAAGACGGAAGATATTTAAATGCTGATAAGCATGTCCAGGTGAGAGGAAAATTAAAGCGTTGGGAAAGTGGTGATGATTGGTAGAGTCCTGTCACAGGCAGAACAAGCCAGGATGGGGTCCAGAGCAGAGGGCAGAGAAACTGACAACAGCCAAGGGGATAAACACACCTTTCCATTTAGCAGGAAAGGGAAGGAAGGAAGCAAGGAGGAAAGGGCAACAGGAAGGGTGGGAGGAAGGAAGGAAGGAGAAAGGGAAGGAAAGAGGGAAAGAAAGAAGGATAGAGGGAAGGAAGGAGGGAGAGAGAGAGGGAAGGAAGGAAGGAGGGTAAGAAGGAAGGAAAGAAGGAGGTAAGTGGGGAAGGAAAGAAAGAAGGAGGGAGGGAAGGAGGGAGGGATGTGTGTGGGGGAGAGAGATGGAGGGACAGAGGAAGGAAGGAAGGAAGGAAGGAAGGGGGGGAGGGAGGGAGGGAGGAAGATGGACCAAGAGAAAGTTAAGACCCAAGTTCCCAGGATGTGAACTTCATGGAGTTGTCACACCGTATTATTCTGTCCAGGCTCTAAGTTTCTGCCCTTTAACTTCTGGTTCACTCTGTGGTTGGCCCAATTCATATTTGCTTAGTCTACTTCCCGGATTGAGTCATGGTACATTGAGTCATAACACTGGCTTACTTGGACAATAGGAATTCTATGAAAGGAAGGTGGGCTCCTTGGATTCCCCACTAGTCTGAAAATGCCACCATGCTATTTTTCTTGGCATTGGTGAACAGACCACCCCCAGAGTGCATTCTGGCTGTGTTTAAAAAATCTACAAATTAGTTGTTACATTCAGTATATATATCCACACTTTCTAAACTGCTATACATGGAATTAGGCCCTAACATCCACAAAAGTCTATTTAATCTATTTTAAAAATCCATTCCTTTTCCTGGGTCCAGGATCAGAACCTAGGCTTCTATGTACAGAGAAGAGACGCTGGAACAGACTTCATGCCTGTTAGCCCAGTGCAGCTTGGAGTGAGTCACTCAATGATTTACATGCCCTCAGTTTCCTCCTAGCTCCAAAAGCCCTTCTTTCCACTGATCGTCACTAATAGTCACTGATGGTGAATGATAGTGACTCTGGCCCTTAGGGAGGGCACAAGCTGTCACAACTTCCCAAGAGGCACATGGATGGTAAAGGTTAGCCCATGACCAGGCCACAGTGTAAAACAACAGTATTGTTTCTCTGCGATGACAGAGAAAATTAAACACTCTTGCCTCCTGTGCTTCCATTGTACTTTCTCTCTGGGGGAGTCTGCTCTTGGTCATTCTTGTTTTCCACGCAGCGCCTGGTGTGAAAAGAGGGGCACAGAACTCCCACCCTAGAGGAGTTCTGTACCCAGTGCCAACTAGAGGAGCTTAAGGGGACAGGAATGCAGGTGTTGTCTTGGCTAAAGTTGTGGCTCACATGTGGCTCCCCAGGAAATGACACATGGGCCAGGGTCACCACTTTGCCTGGTTATGAAGGAAGAGCCCTCTGGGTAGCCTCCCTGAGACGCTAAGACACCAGTGCATGTTGATCAAAGATTCAGAGATTCTAAGCCATGGTTCTCCAATGGGCCCAGTCAACCTAAGTCATGGTTCTCCATGGGCCCAGTCAACACCTGGAACCTTCATGATGCTCTAGAGTCCAAACTTCTCCAGAATTGCATCCCCCAATCAAAGCTCACATTTCTTCAGTGACTTTATTTCACAAAGTATACTAGACTGTCCTTTCCATTCTCTTTTGCCCTAAAAAACTGATGAGTAAACATAGAAGAATCTTTATATAAATTCAGAACAAAGAGATCCTGAGTGGTTCTCCTGAGTGCAAAGTATATACATTTCAGTGATATCAATTTTGGGTGTTTAGGTGCCTTTTTTCAGTGTCCTTCATAATTCTTAGGACCAGTAGAGTTGCAACTGTCAAAGATGTGTGTTCTAGATAGCGTTTTACCATACTGTTACCATCTTCTCTACCGTTAGCTCTGATATATGTCTTCTTAAGGAGCACTTAGCTTATTACCCCCAGAAACCACATGGGAATCTGCCCTTTTCTAATGGCTGACCTGCTTTGTTCCCCTCCAGCCAGTATCCAGCTGCAGAGGTGGTCAACTTCGGGACCTGGTTCCTCTTCAGCTTCCCCATCTCCCTCATCATGCTGGTGGTCAGCTGGTTCTGGATGCACTGGCTCTTCCTGGGCTGCAAGTGAGTCCCAGGGCCTTGCCAGTAGGGCACCAAGGCTCTCCAGTCCCTCCAAAGTCATGGTGTGAGCCCTGGAGAGCACCACTCAAGGGAGTGTCGCCAGTAACCATGGAGGATGCACGAGGAGGACACACCGGCCTAGATGGGGAGTCAGGCGTCACCTGTTCTAGACCCTCCAAACCTACATGGACTCTGTCCTTCACTATGAGCTCTGCAGTGAAACGCTCTTAATTCTAACTAGCTGGTTAAAGGAACTGATTTATAAAAAGTCTGAATGGCGGGTGGTTAATGTAGTTTCACTTCTTCAAAGCATACAGAGTAATCTGGACTACTTCCTAAAGAAATGTGACTCCAAGTATAAGTTTCTTTAGGCTTTATTTTATAGACATGAGTGATTTGTACTTAGTAGTTGCATGAAATAGGCTCATATTTCTCAAAATCATAAGTTAGATATTCCTCCTGCAATACAATTTCTAATATTAATCTGTTTAGGAAGGCTTTTCTTCATAACCATAAGTTGATCGGCCTCAAACACATAAAGGGAAGATATACATGATGTTTTGATATTGGTCCATGGGACCCATGACTCCCATTGCTCAGGAAATGTTCTCTGAGCAGAACATTTTTAAAAAATTGTTTAATGTTTATTTATTTTTGAGAGTGGGGAGAGGGAGAGAGAGACAGAGTGCAAGTAGGGGAGGGGCAGAGGGAGACACAGAATCTGAAACAGGCTCCAGGCTCTGAGCTGTCAACATGGGACTCGAACTCAAGGACCGTGAGATCAGGACCTGAACCCAAGTCGGACACTTAACCAACTGTTATTTTTTAAATAACACAGAGGCTGCTATTACATCGATAGTTGTATACTTCTATACCTCCAGTGTGTAGAAAACAACCCCACATAAATACACTTGCCCAAGTCTATAAGACTTGACTTCACGTGGATACACCAGTGATATACCCAGATAAATATGTCCAAAAGCCTATGGAAGAGGCTGATGAAAGGCTGTGAAACCTGGCAGAGAAAAGTTGTATGGTGTGGGGTGCCTGGGTGGCCCAATCAGTTAAACACCTGACTTGGTATCAGGTCATGGTCTCATGGTTTGTGAGTTTGAACTCCATGTCAGGCTCTGTGCTGACAGTTCTGAGTCTGCTTTGGATTCTCTGTCTCATTCTTTTGCTCATTCTTCCTTATCAGTTTTAGAGAGACCTGCTCACTGAGCAAGAAGAAGAAGACCAAAAGGGAAGAGTTGTCAGAGAAGAGGATCCAAGAGGAGTATGAAAAGCTGGGAGCCATTAGGTAAAAATCAGCCATTCACCTTGTCTCCTCCAGGAAAGCATGGCAGGTTGAATAAGCACATAAGCAGCCTTGTTCTCGATGGTCCCTTCAGCTAGGGGAATTTTCCAGAACTATGAATCCAGGCATTTAGAACTTCTGCTTAATGCCCCAGTCCAGCTGGCCCAGACTCCAGGTGGTCGCTATTCCCATTTGCCATGTTCAAAGTCCAAGGTATGGCTATGGTGTGGGTGCGGATGTCATAGGTGGGGTGGCCTGGGAAAGATGTGCAAGTCGGCCCAGCCACACTCTTGGGGACACACAATTCCCTATAAAGTCAGCACCCTCACACTGCTCTGAATGGGCCACTGCTGGTCCACGGACACTCCCAGGGAGCTGGGGGGTGGGCATCAGGCATCATCAAACACAGGCTTGAAGACAGAGGGCCTGAGAGACCACGCCCCCCATCCTCAGCAATTCCCATCCGCTTTCCCCAGTGACCCCGAGTCTTATCTGGGGCCATTTCTCCGTTGATGGCAATTGGCAGGCACAGCTTGGGGCAAAAGGATCCAGTATGAGCAGTATTTTTAACTGTTTTAATTTATAAAAGGAATACATGTTCATTGTAGAACATTTAGAACATCAGGAAAATATAAAGAAAAAAACTAAAGTCGACTTATTTATTCAGTGTTAACTGTCAACAACTGTTAACATAATGTACTCTTCCTCCTATGTTTTTTTTGTGCAAAATTATATGTATTTTTGCTAAAATCCAGTCCAAACTAAACACAGTTTTATATCTTGCCTTTTTTTTTTTTTTCACTTAGGATTAGACAGTCGTTAGGATTAGACTGTTGTTATATTCCCAGGCCATTAACTCTGCTGTGCAAACAAGATCATTAGATGTATCTTACTTGAGCTTAAAGTTCTACCAAAATGTATTTGATGTCATGGAATATCGCTGAATACGTAGGTGGTTTCCATTTTTAATGTTGCATTTTTAAATAGGTAACGTAGCACTGGCATTTCTGGTTGTTTCCTTGCATGAAAGGAAGGACTGAATTGAAGGCTCCAGATAGATATCATCAAAGTCCCTCAAAAAGGTTTTAATAGCTCCTACCCAAACCAGCCCTGTTTGGGGGCCTTTCTCAATGCATTCTCCTCGGAGGCTGTACTTTGTTTTGTCTTGAGGTTTGTTTTGATCTTTGTTTATTTATTCTGAGAGAGAGAAAGAGGGAGAGCAGGCTTGGGGCAGAGAGAGAGGAAGAGAGAGAATCCCAAGCAGGCTCTGTTCTGTCTCACGCACCGTGAGCTCATGATCTGAGTTGAAACCATGAGTCAAAAAAAAAATTGTTTTTTAATTAAAAAAAAAAAAAGGGAAGGCGCCTGGGTGGCTCAGTTGGTTAAGCATCCACTTCAGCTCAGGTCATGATCTCACAGTCCGTGGGTTCAAGCCCCGCATCGGGCTCTGTGCTGACAGCTCAGAGCCTGGAGCCTGCTTTGGATTCTGTATTTCACTCTCTCTCTGCCCCTCCCCCGCTCACTCTCTGTCTCTCAAAATAAAAAATAAAGACATAAAAAATGTTTTTAATTAAAAAACAATTGAAACCATGAGTCAGACGCTTAATCGAATGAGCCCCCGGGGGGCCTCATTATGACCATTTGCTGCTGGGCTACCTTATCCCCTCCTGCCTCAGCTTCTTCAGTAGACGTGATTGACGTCCTATTTTCTGGCACCTTCTGAGACCCCCTCCCAGACCCCCTCCCACTTCACATCAGCCGCGCAGAGCTGTGAAGTGGGGGCTCTGAGCCCTGAGCGTGGCAGCACCCACACCAAAGTGCAGAAACGAACACACCTCCTGGGTCCTGGGGCAGCTCTTTCTGTCATATTTTGTAGCTACCCAGAGATGGTCACCGGATTTTTCTTCATCCTCATGACTGTGCTGTGGTTCACCCGGGAGCCTGGCTTTGTTCCTGGCTGGGATTCGTTCTTTGAAAAGTAAGTGTTGTTGTCTCCTCCTTAAGGAGACCGCCCCCCCCAAACTCTTCAGGCAGGTCCTGCCCGTCCCTCCTCCATTCTTCAGGGAAAGCCCTCCCTTTCCTGGAAAGTCCCCTCTTTTAAGCGAAGCCAAAACCGCAGTGTGAGGTGGGGAAGAAAATAGTGCATGGCGTCTGAGTGTGGGGTTGGGATGCGCTGCTGCCCCTTTCCAGTCGTGTGACCTTGGTCTTGGAGGAACAGGCTGTCTCACTGGTGGTTCTGAGGGCTAAAGGTCAGCTGTGAGAGTATCGCCCAGGGGATGGCTGAGGCCTCGGAGGGAGAGGCAGGCAGACCCCCCCCTCCGCCTCGTGCCACCTCCACGGGTCCCCAAGGGCCAGGGCCACCGCGCTCTCAGCACGGGCTTCTCATGGAACAAAGACACACGTGGAGGTGCGACCCTTGCAGGAAAGAGGACTCATCCTTTTCCCTTCTCCTTTATGGAAATCACTCCTGATCCCTCCTTCCTTAGAAGAGCCACATTGAGAGGCACCTGGGTGGGTCAGTCAGTTGAGCATCCAGCTTCGGCTCAGGTCATGATCTCACAATTCATGGGTTCGAGTCCCGCATCAGGCTCTGTGCTGACAGCTAGCTCAGAGCCTGGAGCCTGTCTTTGGATTCTGTGTCCCCTCTCTCTCTGACCCTCCCCTGCTCACGCTTTCTCTCAAAAATGAATAAAACGTTAAAAAAAAAACAATTATTAGAGAGCCACACGCAACATCTGCCTTAGCCAGGCCCAGCCTCCAGATATCAACCGCGGCCCATTCAATCCACCGCTGGCTAGTAGGGCAGCAGGTGCAGGAAGGAAGACCCTCTGGCCCGGGTCCCAAGGACAGGCCCTGAGTTCAGCAGACTGTTGTGAGACATGGTGCTACCCTCCTCCTCCAGCCCTGCCTGTCTCTTTGCTAGGAAGGGCTACCGCACAGATGCCACGGTCTCCGTCTTCCTCGGCTTCCTCCTCTTCCTGATCCCAGCAAAGAAGCCTTGCTTTGGGAAGAAGAGTAACGGTGAGAGGAGTCCAAGGGAAGAAGGCTGGGGCTGGCCCTGGTCAGTGATACCCATGTTGCAATGTGAGGAAGGAGCCTTACCGAGGCCGTTCTGAGTCCCCGCCCCTCCCCACCGCCCCATGATGGAGGCAGAGCTCCCTCCCAAATCACCGGTTCATCATTAGGCCCTTACTCCACAAATGCCACCCGTCAGGGTTCATCTGGCTCTATCTCTGTCTACCTGTGATCCAGGGCAGAACCAGGAGCCCTCCCGGAGGACAGAGCCCATCATCACGTGGAAGGACTTCCAGAAGACCATGCCCTGGGAGATTGTCATTCTGGTGGGAGGCGGCTATGCTCTGGCTTCAGGCAGCAAGGTAACTGTTGAATTCTCCTCACGGGGACAGAGATGTTTCAAGCTGCTTTACTTAATGAGTCATTTCGCTTCTGGGGGGAAGATTCAAAGGCACCGAGGGAGAGGTGAAAGGTCACCAAAGGGAACAGTACAGATGGGAGTGGCCATCCTGTATCCTATTCCTACCCGGAGCTCCTAAGCCAGGGCTGCTGGGGACAGAGTGACAGACCCACTGAGCTATGGCACACAGACACTAGCACCTCACTGACCGGCTCAAACTGACTCAAGCAAAAGGGACGCCCTGCATGGACACCCAGAGAACTGCCCCTCGGTCGGCCCTCATGCATATATTGAGCCCCTTTGGAGAATGTATGCTAATGCTCGAGTAAATGCTGTAAATGCGCCCTGATCTCCTGACAGGGCAGAACGGGGATGGGATCTTATGAAGGGGCCAGTGGGAAAGCGTTAGCCCTTCCTAAAATAGAAAATGATTCTCAAGGTGAATCAGGTTTACACTGGTTCTCCTTTGACCCTCGCCATATTCATTAACTTGGCTCCCTTTTGACTGCCCATTCATTGAATGCCAGCTAGCTGCCTCACTAATAATAAGGTCAAAGAACCCTACACTTGGAAGGAACCTTGGAGGACACTGGGTCCCGTCTACCCAATGAGAGAATTCCCTGCGTGACACCCCTGGGCTTGAACACCACCAGTGACAGGGCATCTCCTGAGCAGGAAACAGAGATTCATTCTTTACGTTTAGCTCAAGTCCTCTGTCTTCCACTATTAGCTCTGGCTCTGTCGTCTGGGGCCCCATCCTAGGTAATAATTATTAAAATAATAAAAAGTTATTAGATCCCCTTAGATCTTTTCTTTTTTCTCTCAGCTAAAAGTCCCTACCTCCTTTAATCATTCATCAAGAAGTAGTGACCCCTTAAGATGCTGGTCTCTCACCTCCCCACTCACTACACTTTGCCCTTGGCCTTATTCAAACGTGGTCCGGAGGTGGTCAGTCTACTGCAAACACTCCTGTGACCCCAGCCCCATCTCTCGCCTCTGATCCAAGCACCATTCTGTATTTTTATGGAGGCTTTTATAAGCCCTCATTGGCACTCATGTCAACATTTATACTGAAACTGCAGCCAATTAAAACCCCATTCTGGGGGCGCCTGGGTGGCTCAGTGGGTTAAGCATCCAACCTTGGCTCAGGTCATGATCTCACGGTTCATGAGTTGGAGCCCGGCATTGGGCTTTCTACTGTCTAAAGCACAGAGCCCGCTTCAGATCCTCCCTCTCTCTCTCTCTGCCCCTCCCCCACTCGTGCTTTTTCACTCCCTCTTTCCCTCAAAAATAAACAAAAAAAATTTTTAACATTCATTCTTTTCATTGTTAGCCACTATTGAACTTCAAGTCTTTCAACCAAGTCTGCATATATGCTGTTGGTATTTCTAATTCCAAGTTCAGAATATCATACTTATCTTTACTGAATTTCAATTGTTAGTTCTGGCCCCTGAGTCTAGTCTGGAAAGGTTTTTTTTTTAACCTAAATTGTTTATGTATTACAGTTAGCATAGTTGATATTTCTGTACAATCTACTGACTCTATTAATTTTAATAATACAATTCAAGTATGACATAGGTGATTCCTACTGAGTTTGAAATAATTTCAGTCTTGACATGAGGAAAACCCAATGTAAAATATTTGCATACCAAGGTTTAAAAAAAAAGTAAGACTCTCTTTGTTGTGCTTTTTTCTAACTTCGCAATCTAATTTATCAATTTATTTTAAATTACAGTATCAAATAGCTTCTGGAAAAAGAAGTGCCATTACAATTATTTCGCTTTACTTCTGAGTACTATTTGGATATCATGATAAATGGAACTCCCATTTCTTTGTAAGAAGTACTGTTTCCACTCAGCTAACTGCTCTCCCTTTGTCCACTGGGCCAGGTTTAAGGTGCTAGAAGAGGGAATAATTACAGGGCCCCTACAGGCCTCAAAGCTCTGTGCCAACCATTAATTGCCACAGTCCCCACATGTTGGACTTGCAGCTTGGGGTCAGTGCTCCCAGGTAAAGGCGCCACAGCAGAGAGAATTTGGAAGGCCTCTGGTCACCAGCTGCCTATGAGCTCACCTTGGGGTGGCCAGAGTGCTGTAGAAATCATAGAGCCTTTGGTGAATTCAGCAAAGGGGAGAAACAACAGCCTGCTGACAATGTGGTGAGACCACCTTTAATAGTAAAATATGAGTAGGACTTAACTTGAGGAATCATAAGATGTCTCACCTTGCTTTCGGCCCTACTCTCCAGGTCTTTAGTGCATTTGCTGACTCCAGGGTCATCCGGGACCAGTCGAGCACGTCCACCACTGGAGGGAGAGGAGCAGGGGGCGCGGGCAGGAGAATGTGGATGGCAACCTGGGGATTTTAGTACAAAGACTCAGTGGTGCCCTTCACTTTTCAGGGGAGTGAAGGGGTCTTCACCATGGGCAAATGAACAGTTCCCAACCAAATAAGTTATTCCAAGAGGGAACAGTCATTTATTGGAGTAGGTCTATATAGATTTTGCTAATGGAAAAGGTTCGAGAGTGGCAGCATGCCTTAATATCATGTGTTGTGAAGAAGCACTGACGACTGTAGATCCTGATGTCAGCCAGGATGAGATGGAACCGGAAACAGGCTGGGACTACGTGACTCGGCTTCTGGGGCATCTTCCCAGGAGGGGGCACCTTCCCTCTAGTAGAGATAGACTCCTTCATTACTCATGTAAAGCTTCTAGTGTTCAGCCTTGCCCACTGACTCCCCAAAATTCACAGGGAAGGTTATTATCCAAAGATGTTGGTGATAAGAGAACTAGATTTCAAAAGCACAAGTGAGGACTACCCTGGGGAGTCTGTGTAAAAAGCGCTGTTGACTATATACACGGAGTGAGAATGTCCGAAGCTGGAGACAGTAAGGAGACTGACACTGAGGGGCTTGTCGCCCCCAAAATCTCTAGCCCCTGCCAAACCATTATACAATCATAAAAAATGTTCGGGGCTATAAAACTGTCTAATCATCAAATCGGTAATGCCTCTGGGTCCAGTCGGCCTGAAAATAGGGAGGCCAATTAGATGCCTCCTGGCGGTTCCTTCCAGCCCCCCCATGATCTCTGACCTTCTGGAGTCTAAGAATCCCAATGGGAATGGCTGTTTCCTCCTTCTTATTGTATCACCTATCTCCCTGCAGAGCTCTGGCCTCTCCACATGGATTGGACACCAGATGCTGTCTCTGAGTAGCCTCCCGCCATGGGCTGTCACCCTGTTGGCATGCATCCTGGTGTCCATTGTCACAGAATTTGTGAGCAACCCAGCCACCATCACCATCTTCCTGCCCATCCTATGCAGCCTGGTGAGTGGGGCAGGGCGCCCATGTGTCCAGATGGGGGGCTCCTCCAGGTCCAGGGAGCAGTGCCGTGGCTGTGCTGTCTCCTCTGGTCATTGCCATGGCCTTCACTGGTGCTCAGGCCGTAGTTTGGAAATGAAGTCTTTCAAAGAGCCACTGATGAGTAAATCAATAAAGTAACAGATTGTAGCAAGGGTTCTAGAAACCCTTTTCCAAAAGACAAGATTAGTTTTGAGGCAGTCCTGAATGGAAACGAGAATGGACAAAACCTTAAAACCCAGGGATTCCAATTCCTCACCATCATCATTTCTTTCTCTCCTAAGACCCTAAGCAGGGCTGGAGGAGGAACTACAGAAAACAGAGGCAAAATGACCCCAGAAGTACATTCAGCCATACAGACGGAGCCCACAGCTCTACCATCACCACCTCCCCCAAGTCTCTCAGTCCAGGAGAGTCTGAGACCTGAGGGCAATGCCAGCCTTACCCCACGGTCTCAGAACAATGTTACTGATGGACCAGGGGAGGAGAGCAATGGCCAGATCCTAGCCTGGCTGAGCAGCATCAGTCCCTTCCGTGAGGTGTAACCTAGAAAATGAAAGCTCCTCCCCGCCCCACCCCCAAAATGATGCCCTGCTGCTCTTTTTAACCCTAAACTACCCCCAGCCACTCTCTCTGCTCAGTGCTCAGATCTCTCCTCCCCCCCATCACCAGTATGAGCGCAGGAGGGCACTTACAACCCCCCAACATTGAGGCCAAGACCATGGGTTCAAATCCCATGCAAAGCAAGCATCTTACTTAGAAAAAAACCCTTGGTTCTGCACCCCAAGGATGAAGGACCCCTACTCCAATCAAAGCAGCTTATTCATGAGATGGGAGTTTGAAGAATCAATCTCTCAGCTAAAGAATAAAATTAGACCAGCACCAAGAACTGAAACATCCCTTCCAGGGAGGAACTCAATGCCCATGGTTCCCTGGGGAGTGAGTGAGCAGCATGAGCCCATTTGGGTCGCCCAGAACTATACGCCCTTGAAGGTAGTGAATGAACTACCCCGGCGCGGGGTATCCAGCCAAACTTAGCCAACACCAAGCCATCACTGAAAGCGTGTTTGCAATGCTGAGCCCAAGAACCACGAGCATCATGTGAACACTAATGTCTCTGTGAATTCTCTCCTCTCCTAGTCGGAAACGCTGCACATTAATCCACTCTACACCCTGATCCCAGTCACCATGTGCATCTCCTTTGCAGTGATGCTGCCCGTGGGCAACCCCCCCAACGCCATCGTCTTCAGCTATGGGCACTGCCAGATCAAAGACATGGTGAGTCATGGGTGCCCTCTTCTTGCCAGCCCTGCCAGCCCTGGTGGCCATGAGGACGGGCTCCACAGCCTTCTCCTGAGCTTTGGCATTTTATAGCAGTGCCTGTGGTCTGCCAACACTCAGCACAGTGTGGCAGAAAGAATGGTACTGGTAAGAAGGCTTTCGGTTGGTCCACGAGCACCAAGAAGAGCAACCATGTCCCCTGGCGCCCTTCTCTGGGGGAAAGTGGGTACATGGACAGGCAAGGCTGGGACAGACATGAGACACAGCCCGGTGTGAGGGGGCACAAGTCTTTGCCTCGGTTTCTTCTCAGGACCAGCAGGGATGTGCATTCAAACAGCTGCTGGCTTACTCGGGGTGGGGGTGGGGGCGAAGTGGGAGGCACCGCAGGAGCCCAGGGGGAAGGGATTGTGGCACGGGATCCCCAGATCTCTCTCTGGCGCAAGAAGCCCCAGAAGCAACAATGGGAAAATGAAGCCCCCACAGCCAAACTCACACTAGATGGCCTTGAGGGGACCTCTGGTCAGACTGTAGTGTTGGGCACATTTACCCTAGACTCAACCTATGCTCGCTGCCGGGCTCCTCGATACCCAGGCTGCTGGGGGTTGGGGAGAAGATGAAAACAACTCCTAATTACTGGGGCGAGGCTGTCTGAAATAGGGCCCATTCCTCTGCCCCCCTCAGCTCACCAAATATCAAATGGAGGCAAGGAAGCAAGAGCTTCAGGCTAGTAGATATTCTGATCCTTTTCACCATTCAACCTGCTCATCTAAGTGCTCTGTCATATTTCAGGGAAGGGAGGTCACCACCACCCCCTCCTCCCATCTCTTACTGCACGACCCTGTCTGCTCAAGAGATTTGAGCTTGGTCCCTACTCTCTTGTTCCCCAGCTTCCTCTCCCGGGTGCCCCCTCCACTCAGCTCCCCCTCCCCACCTTCTACCCTGGAATCCAGCGATTAGAGAGAGTGCCTTTCAAAGGCACCAGGTGACAAGAAGGGAACCAGTCCTGGGTTCTGGAGCCTGGGCACCGACTCGAGACTCGTTTCATCTGCTAAAGATGGGGGTTCCAAGCGGATGTTCTACGTGGTTCCTTCTAAAGGTTCGGCTCCTTTAGAACCTGTTCCCTCTGCTAGGAGTCATGGGCGGCTCTCCACGCCCAGAGCCTAGGGGGCAAGGATGATTAACAAGTCCAGGGCTCTGGCCACACATCTAGTCACTTGCCTGAGCAGTTTCCTCACAGCTTTCCCAGTGTAATGCCACCTAGTGGACTGACAGCAGCGACAGGCTGTGAGCCTGCCCACCCTGCTAGGCCACCAGCCATGCTTACTGTACACGTTTCCATCCGGCCCGGCTGGCCCATCCGTCATGCCTCATACCCCTCAGCCTGTGAGGGTCAGTTCCACAGCAGAAAGGGGAGGGCTGAGTCATGGAGGTGACATCCCTTCAGTGGAAAGAAGCAAAGCTAGCACGGCCGTGTCACCTTCCCCTGACGGGCTAAGCAGAGGAGGTCGACCCGCTGGTCCAGGTGAACCCCACATACACCACCTTCCCTAAGTCATTCCTGACGGAACAGCTAACAGTGGCGAAGGCTGTGTAGAATGTGGCCTCTCCTACCGGTCCCCCTACGTATTAGCACGCTGAAGGTCCCAAGAAGCCCCTGCCTTCGTGCATTTCCCTGTCATGTAGCTGCAGGCCCCCTGCTTGCTGTGATCTCGACACACTGCGACCCGGTGGTCCAAGCACATGCCTGCTGGGCCTCCACTTGGGAGTGTGGGCGCCACAGGTGGAGAGGGTTCTAATGGCCTGGCCCATCCTTCCACAGTCCCAAGACGGCCTCTGAGGCAACACTACAGATCCCAGGCAGCACGCTAGGGCCAGAGCTTGGGTGGGGGGCACCGAGGAGGGGCACCTGGGGTCTGTGCTGCTGCCTGCCCGGTGACACGGGTGGACTTGGTTTGTGTCCCGCAGGTGAAGGCCGGCCTGGGGGTCAATGTCATTGGCCTGGTGATCGTGATGGTGGCCATCAACACGTGGGGAGTTAGCCTCTTCCACTTGGACACTTTTCCGGCCTGGGCTGAGGTCAGTAACATCACCAATCAGGCTTAACACCAGCGGGCAGGCAGCCCAGCCCAAGGAGCAACGAGCACAGAACAGAATCTGACCAATAGGCCAAGAAAGCCACCAGGGGCACACAGCCCTCACCAGAAGGTTCCACCACCCGCCACCTCAGGTGACGAGCAGGAAGCCTCCGGCAACCCAGAGGCAAGCTTGGATGTTAGTCCCTTCTTCCCCGCCCTCCTCCCTCAGCACTGTAGTTCAGGGAAACCTAGGAGTTTATCGCTTCCTGGATCTTGGGCTGTCCAGGTCTTTCTGGAGACAGGAAGGGCAGAAAACCTGTCTTCGTGGCCCCGCAGAGGCTAAGCCTCACAAACTAGCCTCCCTGGTTTTGGTGTTATTCTTAATATCTTAACCCCTTTTTAGGAGTTGAAGGGGAAATCCAGAACCATCCCACATCTCCTCTTTCGGACGAAAATCTTTCCCCAGAACTTTGTCCTCAGCGCTTCTATCCTAAGTTCCCACCGCAGAAAGGCAATCTTGGCAAGTCCGCTTTGTGGCAATCAGTACTCTTTTATCCCTACCCTGATTCCGTTCGAAGCATCTCCCATTCATGGCTTCTCTTTACCCTTGGCACTAAGTTCCCATAAAGAAATGTGTTCCCCTCTAGAAAGAGGCTTGTACTGTTCTCTTTGTCAAAGGAAAAGGAAGTAGAGGAAGAAGACACACTGAAGTTAGTACAGGTATCCCTGGCTTTTCAAAAGTTCTGGAGACGCCACTTTGCTTTTAAAAATGACCTACATGGGTGCCTGTTTCCGCTGACCAGAGGAGATCTGAAGAGGATTTTCAGGTTTCTGAGAAGTCCAAGCAGTGTTCAGCAGTGGTTTTGCAGTGAGCCCTTCGAGGGGCAGTGTGCAACCTGAGCAACTGGAGTGGCGTCATGAGGCCACCTTCCGGGAAATTGCACCCATTATCTCTGCACTGAGCTGCCAGAGCTCAGAGCTGCATCTGCGAGTATCTGTACTGTGTGTGCCCATCAGCAAGATGTGTCCTAAGGTATCAGAGAAGCCTGAGAGAGGCTATGGTGGAGGTCTGGAAACACTCAGGTGTCTTTCCATGTAAATGAATGGTAATTGCCTCTTCGCTTTGGTCATTTTGGCTTATGAAAGGTTTAGGGATTCTCTACTTATGGGGATTGGGTGGCCCCTCTCTCTCTGCTTCCCACTAATCATCAATACCACTGCACGGGCTGAGTTGGGAGGGGGGAAAAACTTCCATACTTGTCTTATTAAAAAGGCCAAAACTCTCATGAAGACCACATACTACTAGCGCTATCTGACTGGCTTTCTTCTGGATGTAACGAGTAGTTCGTTCCCAAGAAGGCAAGTGCGGGGGGCTTCACGCCCCAGCCCCTTCCAACAGGGAGCCCCTCATGGGGAGAGATGTCTTCCATTTCTGCAAGTCCCCAGCAGCTTGTACAATGTAATAAAACTAACTACTTAATAAATGTTTCCTATGAGAAAAAGCACTTTGGGAATCAAGGCCTCCTTCTTCCTCCTGAAAACCAGGCCATTTTCTCCTTGACAGATGTCCTTGCTCGATGCTAGATACAGCTCCTAATCCCCCCGGCTCGTAGGCATTACATATTTCTGATTTCTACCAACGGGTACTTGCTAAGTCAGTCTTACTGGAAAAGGAACACCCACAGTTACTACTCTGTTTGACCTGATTTTAAGTTATCGATAGCATGGGCAGTTTCCCCACGACAGTAACTTCTCAGTGAGGTCGCTCCCTTAGTTAATCAGGTATCTGATAATTATAAAATTTCTTTGGTGCCAGTTAACACTTGCATGCTCTGACCACCACCTGACAGACAGGATTTAACCACGGATATTACTGCTTCTGCCACATCAAGGAGCTTAGGCCACATTATGTGACTACTGACAAAAAAATAAAGACCTACGGAGCCCAGATAAAATCCCAGTGTAATGTCCACTATGGCTGAGTTGATGAAGTCTGCATAGTTATTTTGCTATAAAATGTTCATAAGACTCAGGGTGTTACCGTACCGTCATGGCTGCCAAAGTGTCAAATGTCAACCACAGACCTCCGACCCCAAGCCTCTGGGTCGGACAGTGAGATAAAGGTGCAAATAATCAGAAAGATTCCTGGCGCATAAATAAGTAGAAAGAGAAAGAAGAGTGACTTAGAATTAAGTTGACTTAGAATTACTGGCCACGGTTGTGCATGTGAGCAGCTCCCAGCTCCTAGGAAAGCAGGGAGACTCCCCACGGCCAACTGGCTTCAAGGAGCCAGTGGATTCAAGTGGCCAACTGGGAAAGAGCACGTGTTCCAGTCGGGTCTACTGACCGTTCAAAAGAGCAGCACTGTTCTCTCCTAAAAACCGGAGTTCAGGCTACCCCAGACAGCTCATTCCAGGGACAGGAGGGGTCAGAAATGACTAACAACTCCGTGTCATCGCTGGTGGACACTGGCAAGCGGCTCTCCTGAGTAGTCTTGTCTCTTGCACATAGGTTACAATTTGACTTTTATCATTTAATTTCCCAACACTAACAAGAAAGCATATGTGACCATCTTTCACCAGCTCATTTTATAGATGACTGAGAAACAAAGACCCTTAGCGGCACCTTATTTTCAAGTCAATTATATATCAGACTTGCTTCACTGCCTTTGGAAATTGCCTTTGAAATTCCTTGAAGTCCCCCATGAAGTACATGGTATACACCCTTTTAAGTTAGCATTTTCATGGCAGATTCGTGAACCACCTTTTAGTAGATAAAATATGGCTAGTGTTTCCCTCCAGTGTGAGAACAGATCCGTTTCTCCAGTGGAATATTAAATAACGTAGTGGGCTTCATGGTTAGGGGCCATGTGTGAAAGCGTACATCTGAACCCTAGAATCACTCTCAGTATGTACCAAGATGTTCAAACCATTGGAACATGAAGGCGAGAGAGACCAAGAACACATGGAACCATCCTGCTCTCCCCTCACTAAATGAGTTCTTAGCATGACTGCCCAGCAGTTTAAACGGTGACTCTTGTCCTGATCCTTTACAACTGCACGTGCAAAAATGATGCAACCGCCCCGGCACCTCTCATCAGGCCTCACCACAGGGACAATGGCCCGTGCAGGCCCACGACGCAGGTTTTGCAAGCAATGCCCCACCCTGTGCCCTTTCCCTGAAACCTCACTGTTGTGTCATTTCCCAGGGCCTTGCAAAAAAAAAAATGTACTTGACAAAACATGGTGCATGGAGGTTTAGGAAAGGCATAAACGAAACATGAACATCTGAGTGTCACAAACTCCCCTATTAACACCAGGCAAGATCTCCTACTAGTTTCCCTTTGCCACCCCGGTGCCTTCCACAAGGCCCTAATAGTCAGCAGGGAAAAAAGCACTCATTCACGAGTAAAGGACAGAAATGCTGCATGCACAGCCCAAGATGGGCAGTTTACGAAAAGCCTCATTTGCTCCAGCGGAGTTTCTTCAGGGGGACGAACAGAAAAAGCACTAAAAAGGCAGGAGAACTCAGCAGGAAAACAAACACCAGCCGCGTATCTAGGGAGAGTGCTGCTCAGTGGAAACGCAAACATTATGCACGTGTACATGCGCTCTGTGAAGCCGTCCACACAGCCAACTAGAGAAACCACACTTTGTAACCTTCTCTCCGGTCCTACAAACGGAAACGGAGTAAATGGGTTAGAAAAAACAAAATCGTTCTTCTAAACCTGCTTAATTGCATAAAACACCAAATCAGTGAAAACATCTACTAAAGACATCAACTGGCAACTTCTGCTCCTGAAACACAGCCCCTGGTGATGATGTTAAAGAAGGTTGTTTGGGTTTGTCTCTCCCTTTGGGAGGATTACGGTTTAAGGATAAACTTGTCAGGTTCAATGTCTTTATGAGGTTCCCAACATCAATCCTGAAGTCTTACTTTGCACATGTGAGTGACCTTCCTTTTATGATCAGGTGTAGCAAGAAGTTTTCTTAAATCACATCAATGGGAGTTCTCAACATTTTTAAAAGGAAAGGACGAGCATGTCTCGCAGGGATTCTTACCCTCCCTTCGATGGGGTGTGAGGTGAAGGTCCTTACGCAACACCGAACAAAGGGCCACAACTGCAGTCATTCCAACCTTCACCACAGTACAAAATTTCAACTACACCCTAACATCTCTAATGTTCCGGGCTCCTCTATGTCAGTGACAGACGATGCTCTTGGCTGAAAACTCCGAGCCCCTTTTCAGTGCTGCGCGGACCTAACTAGAAGAGGGTATCAGGAGGGTGACCACGGAGTCAGCCTGGCACCACCGCAGGGCAGGTTATGTGGTGAAGGTGAAGGTGAAGGCAAGAATGAATTTGCTGGACGGCTCCGCACCGGTAAACGAGGGACAGAGTCACTGCTGAGGGAAGCCCTAAATCCACATGCCACCCCGGTTTACAAGGTGTCGTAAAGGGACCTGATCTCCGAACATTTAAGGTACCCCCATGCCCACTCTGGAATCCCACACACCACACACACAGGCAGTCGTGCCACCCTGACTGTGAGGAGGAATCCCTCTTTGGAAACACCTCTCTAAGTTTGTGGCATTTAAAATTTTTTTTATTTTTGAGAGACAGCATGAGTCAGGGAGGAGCAGAGAGGGAGACACAGCATCTGAAGCAGGCTCCAGGCTCTGAGCTGTCAGTATAGAGCTCGATGTGGGGCTCGAACCCACAAACCATGAGATCATGACCTGAGCGGAAGTTGGATTCTCAACTGCGCCACCCAGGCGCCCCACTTGTGGCGTTTTGAATACCCTCAAAAGTGGTAAAACTTTATCCTTTAAGACTATAGTTCATTCTGCTAACCATTCAGTCATTCAAGATCAAATCTTATGAGCCGGGAAGTGTGATCAAGGTAGATATTCTAGATTTTCATCAGCAACCAGAAGAGTGACCGCAGAACAGTGACAAATTTTTTATGGTTCATGAACTAGCTCTAAAAGCAACAGCAGAACAATAAAGTATTCTGACCAAAAGCAGCGTGTTTGGACCAATACCTACTTTTATTGGGCAATTTGCAAAGCACTGTGTAACATATCACATACATCATCTCAACTGTTTTTCCAGTGAGCGTATGAGGTAGATACTGCGTCCACAACTTAGAGAGTACAACGGTGTCGGAAAAACAAGACGCTTGCCCACGATCTCACTGCTGGGGGGGGCCAAACCGGAATTCGCGGTCACCCCACCATCTGTACCACACGCCGGGGAAAGCTGCCAGGGAGAGAATCTATACCCACACGAGGGAGATCCCCGTTTTCAAAGAGAAGCAGAGCCTTTTCTCTTATAATTGCATAGTCCCAATGTCATCACTGTCTGAATAAAGGTGTCTCTAAATTACTCTTCCAGTTTACAGATTCTGTGAAAATTTCTTCAGAAATGGCGTTACCAGTGAGCTGCCCAACAAGTCCCCTAAAACAAAGCACACAATCAAACGAGACTTCTTCTATAGTGAGTGTAAATTACTCTTTTAGGATTTAGTTATAGCTATACCAAGTGCAGATATGTATAATAACTTTAGGTTCAAGGTCATCACTGTAACAGCCAAAGACAGGAATCCTAATGTTCCTCAGTAACAGATTAAGTTATGGTACATCCATTCAATAGAATCCCATGGAGTCAAAAAAGGCAAACAGGTTCCTGTTTCTTACATACTGATACAGAGTGATCTCCATTTCAGGCCAGGGATGAACTCAATACAGTGTATCATTCGTGAAAAGCTCCCTCCCCCCAACATGTATTTGTTTAGGCACAGACTCTTTCTCAAAGTACACAGCAAACTGCTGACAGCACCCGCCTCCAGGAAGAGGAACCAGGAGATGAAGGCCAGGAGTGGGAGAAGCCCTTTATCCTGAATCACATTTGTATCTTGACCCGTGGGAAAAGTGAACAACTTTCCCAAACATTTTCTTAACTAAAAAAAATGGACTAATTATACATTTGACAAATTACGTGGTGATCTCTTTCTTTTCTTTTTTAAAGAGCAAGGGAGCGGCAGGCAGGATGGCAAAGGACAGACTGTCTGCCACAAAGCGAGGGGCCGTGGGCAGAAGGCAGAGTAAGGGAGTATGAGGGCTGCTGAAACCCCCCTTCCGTGGGGTCCTAAGAACTGGGCCTTGCTGTCCATAGCCCTTCGGTCAGCAGGGCCTATGGCTGAATGAGCCTGTCTGCGTGGTCCCTGTGGGCCCTTTGGCCTTGCTCAGGTGCCACTGCCTGTTGCCTAAAAGCAGCCTCTCCGCGCCCCCTCCCCATTGACAATGAAAATCTTTGGCATTTGGGTGGAGGTCTCATCTTCTCCCTGCTGAATGAGGAGTAGAGATGTCTCCACCTACGGGTCAACATACAATGGTGATTTTTGATGGCAGGGAGAAAACTGAAAACAAACAACAACAACAACAACAAAAACCTTCAAAGTTTTCTTATGAGAATCACTATAAAGTTATAATGTAAATACATTTTTTGATGTGAAAAGGCATAAAACTTCCTTTACAGACAACCTGTCTTTATTCATCATGTAACATCAAATGCACCTGTATCCCTTAAAATAAGGAGGATTCTTTTGAGGAAAAAGTGCCAAATCAAGGACATCATCATGGAAAAACATGCATACTCAACCGAAGTTCACAGAGGATAAAGGCCAGTGTTTTACAGATTTAGTTTCCGACAGGATTCTCAGGATATAGTTTCTTAGTTAATGTAGCAAATCGGTTAATGATTAAATTAGCAGCTACGGCGCTGCCTGCTAACGGTATAAAGCAAGTGGAAAATTTGGGATTAAGTGGCTTCTGGACTTTAATTTTAGTTACTCTGAAACAATGTAATTTAGTACCAAATATTTAAACACCCATTATAATTGCTAGACTATGAAATCAGCTTTATATCTGATCAGCTATACAAAACTCATCAATTTTTCCTTAGAAAACAGTAGAAATACCAACGAATAAAGGAGAGACTGCTAGTGAAAGGTCACGTTTACTCATCTAGCACCGAACTTCCAGTCTCAGGCCACCCCAAGCTGCTGGAAGGAGGGAGGAGAGGGGGAAGGCTGGAAAAGGGTCACTCTGGGTTCGCAGCCCATCTGCTGCTCTAAGTAAGACAACACAGGACCTAGAAGAGAGGAAAACTGCTGAGGCTGAAATTTAACACGAAAGCTTTTGGTTCGGACGATAAGGAGGCCCTGAAGAACAGCAGACTCGGCATATCCAGAAGACTGCGCTGGAGCCCACCTCATGAACTAGGGGGTTTCTTCTTGGCGTCCAAGTCCTTTTTAATTTCTTCAAGTTTTTTAGCCAGATTTGGTATCTTTAAAGAGAAAAAAAGAGGATTATAAATTTGCATCTACCTGGTTGATATTCTTTGACTTCTCTTCTTCCAACGATAAAGGGTTGTTGTTAAGTCTTCATTTTCTCCTGAAAGTGTCTTAGCCTCATGGCTGCATAAGGACCTCAGAAGCTGTAAACTGAAGTATATTTCTCTTTAGAAGCTAGAGTCTGACTTCTACTTTTATAAACTCACTGAGCACCTCAGTCCACTGCCAAATAGAAGTTGTGCATACGAACAATAAAGGTGATATAAATTCGTAAAGTTCCTGCATGGAAAACCATGTAACTCAAGTGAAGGTTGACAAGGAATTTCTTCTGTCACACTTTAAAAGCTTCACCACAAACAAATCAAGAGTTAATTTATTTCCCTTCTTTCCCTCTTCCTGGCCTCTTCCTTCCTTCCTCTCTCTTTAAAACAACTTTTCCAGAAGCCCCATTCATGGGCAGTTTAGTCACCTGCTTTTCAACTTCCCCTTCTATAACATGAGGCTGATATAACTCTGAAAAGATGATCCAATTAGTCTTTCAATTCCCACTTATCACATGACTGTCCATAGAGCTGTAAGAAGACTCTATAATCAATGACTTTGGGCTAACAAGCACAGCTCAGGATCACAAGGCCATCTAAAGTGATGGGATTTTGCCCTCTTGTGGTGAAATGAAGGACAGATGCTTTTGTGAGGTGGTTTCTTTCAAACAACAGAAAATCGTTCTTCAAAACTCAGGACATTTTCCTCGGATCTATGGACTTCATTTATGCTGGAAGGCACACCGGACTGCCACAAAGACAAGTCACTACAAAATAGTGACATGGAGTCGGGGAGGACACGGATACGGTCACTTACGTCATAGTTCTGGGCCAGATACATTCCAACCACGTTGCCAAAAGTAAATCCAAGCTGAAAGAATAGAACAGGAAAAGTTACACTGGATACCAAGTTCTGTGCCATCTGATACCAAACCAAACTATGCAGACAACAGTCTAAGCAGATCAGGACAGGTCAAGACCCCAGTGTCCAGCCTAGGGCTAGGTAGTGTGAGATTCAGTTTCCTTCTGGAAAATAAACATAGAAATACTCTCCCAAAAGGGTAAGGAGCAGACAGAAGCAAGAATAAGTGGTAGCAGTGAGCAAAGCTACCCTGGATTCTCCCTGCCACCTCGCAACCTCCAGAAACACCTGTCAGTCTAGAAACCCAAGCCAAAGTCATGATGGTGTGGCTAAAAGCAATCTGTTTTTTGTCTTTTTTTTCTTCTTTGGTTAGAAGTAGTGTTACTTTTGGTTACATTAAATGAAAAATATCTGATTTTTAAAAAGTTCTCAGCTAAATGATAGGATCTTAGAAAATGAAGAGGTTTTCAAAGTTCAATCCCTTATTTCAAGTGGAATGTGAGACGCAGGAGAGGGAAGGGGCTTTTTCAGGGTTGTTCACAACAAAGGAACACAGGACAACCTAAATTGATTCACGCTCAAAACTAAAAATGTATCAGGAGACAAAAGCACAGGAAACTCTGACATGCAACCGAGAGAGCATGTGGCCCAGCCCTCGGCCTGGCTGGCACCCAACGGGCAGGCATGTACCACCTGTGGGAGTTCAGGCCCCCTAACCAGCTCTTACTCGGAGGAGAGACAGGCACGGCTTTTAGAGAAATATAAATGCTGATCCCATCGGGTGGCTGTTTTCCCGAACAGAGACCGTTTCATGAAAACTCAAAGCACTCCATTTCCAGCAAAAGAACCAAAGCTCCTTAAACTCTGAGTTCTAATGGTGGTCTATAACTCTCTGGGCTTTTTTCCTCCAATAATTCACAATCTCCAGCGGGATGCCTCATTTCTAATTTCATAAATTCAAACTGGCATCTGTGTTTCCCCCCATCATTTTCTTTAATCAGTGTTGCTCCTACTCAATACCCAGAAAAAAGCATGGCACTTAACACCATCAGTTGTAATGGTATGATCTAACCTACTAGTCTTCAAGTTAGAGATATATATGAGGAAACAGAACACAGCCTTACTGAGCTTTCAACACCAAAAACACAATTTAAATTGGTGTGATGTTAGTAAATTAAGCACAAATGAGGCTCTCCCATCTCTAATCACAGACCATTTTCTAATCATTTGATTAATTAGATACATCTTATGAAAACATAGGTTTACCAAGGTGGTAACAAAAAGCAAAATGATTTTTTTTTTTTTTCACTTCTCTGGGTTCAAACAGGGCGACAGAGGTTTTCAAATCCAGAAAGAGTATTACATTTATTTAGAAGATGAGGAAAAAAAAAATCAACTGAGAATTTTAGCTCCAACACCAAGTAGCCAAACAGAGAAACATAAAGTTGCAAATTTTCAAGAAAAATAAACTAGAGTTCTGGTTCTATCACTATGTGTCCCTTTAGCTGATTTGTTTCCTGATGTATAAAACATGATACTAGCAATGTTCCTTCCAGCTCCAACATTCAAGGATTCCTGGTTCTTACCCTGTGTGTCTCAGAATAAATATGGTGTATCTAACGTGGCTTCCTGTTGGCAAGGTCACCAGCCATAAAGGCACATGAAAAAATAGCAGTTATTTTAAAACACAACACAAAACAAAAACTATGGGCTTCTAGACACGTCATGTCCAATTCTAGTTTCAGAATACTGCCCAGTCTATCACTGGGATGTTGTAAAATCACATACATGAAATATCACATAGTAAGAGAAATGTTAAGGGGCAATTGCGTGGCTCACTAGGTTAAGCGTCCAACTTCGGCTCAGGTCATGATCTCACGGTCCGTGAGTTCAAGTCCCACGTCAGGCTCTGCATTGACAGCTCAGAGCCTGGAACCTGCTTCAGATTCTGTGTCTCCCTCTCTCTCTCAAAAATAAATAAACAATAAAAAATTTAAAAAAAAAGAGAGAGAGAGAGAGAAATGTTGAGGAAAATGCATGAAGCCAGAAAAGCAATTATATGTTCCTCATGGGAAGCTCAATAGGCAAATTTACACATAAAAGAAGTAAAAATATAAAAATATAAAATCTCAGTCTGAGGAATGGTAGTGACTCATTAATCTGACAAAGATTGGAGCCAGATTACAGAAGGTCTGAATGAGTCTGAAACCCCTCTGCACGCCAAGACTGCTTAACTCCATCCAGGCCAGCACCTGGACGCTCGGCCAGGAGTCCGTCCAGACGGCTGTATGCCGCCGCCCCGGCGCCCCATCCACATCCCGGGCCCCCACTGCACTCCCCGCAGAGAAGGCAGTGCAGGAAGAAGAGCAGGGACTACTTCCCGAGCTTCACTCAGGGAGTTACTATTACGTCCTTTCCGCAACCATCCTGAGACTTTAGGAATGTGGGCTTCTGCCCACAAGCACACTAGGGACAAAAAATGGCAAAACACCATGGGTTTGGGGACAGAGCAGTGACATGAGCAAACTGGTCAGAGGACAAATGCGTGGGAGGAAAAGGCTGCAGCTAAGAGTCAAGGAGGAAGTCCAGACTGGCCCAGGGGCTCGCATACGAGAGGAGACGCCGTTTCCCCGCTCCATAATTACCCCGTACGCTTAGAACCCGTGTTGCCCCACAATCCATACCCACAATTCTGAAACCCCAAACTCAACTCAAACGGTTTCACTGTAACTCATTTGGCAGCAAAACCACACCTGACCTGAACTGACAGGAGACTATTTATAGTCTATCACATTCAGGGTGGATACTCACTTTTTGCTACAGAAAAAGCAATCTTTAAACGTAGGATCCCACCCTACACCCCACTGGAGAATATGTGTAACAGGAAATATTTTAATGTATGTCAAAACAGAATGCTACCTGGTTGTTAAGTACCAAGGTATATGCAGCTTAAACCTTTCTAAAATCTTAAAAATATCTCTCAATACATCTGGTCCCCAAAGGTTTTGATTAAAGGATGAAAGACCCTTATATACTAAAAATAAATTCATATTCAGCCCCGTGAAAGAATTATAAAATGTCTCTACATTCTTAAAGAGTTTATACAATGTAAAAGCAAAAAAAGCTCCACATAAATAAAATAGTTACAAGACAACTGAAGGCAGCTCCCAGCACAGGATCCGGAACTGGGTCATGCATTAAGTGGCCACATGAATGACCGAGAACTGATTCTTCTAAGAAACTATATCTGAAAGAGATCAATGCACCTCAACCTGTTATTAAAGCCTCTAATTATGCTGAGAAAGTGTTCAATTTTCAACTGGGAAGGGAACTGAATGTGGAGAATCACGGCGTGAGGTATGAATGAGGATGAGAAACATGACTAAGAGAGACAGGACGGATTAGAGGAGGATTTGACTCAGGAAATAGACGTAAGTGTGGAGCCTTGGGCAGGGCTGGCTGGGGGACCTCAAAACGCAGGCAAAGGTTAGTTCACATGCAGTCTTGGTAGGACGCCAATGGCTACCCTTACCAGCAGCAGCGTGATGAAACCACTGCTTCTCCAAGGATCCACTAGCAGCTCTACTCAAAAAAGGCGGAATAATGAAGAAGTACAGGTCATGGAAGGCCCAGATTAGTGTGGTAGCAGGGGGACCGCAAGCAGATGTGACTGAATTGTTTTTCTTCTTAAAAATGAATGATGATCCCCCAAACAGGCTCTTCACTATAGAAACAAGATGATTACCAGGGAGGAGGCTGGGGGGTGGGGAGGAAGGAGTGAAATAGGTGAAGATTAAGAGTACACTTATCTTCACGAGCACTGAGTAATGTACAGAATTGCCGAATCACTATATTGAACACTTGACAGTAATATAACACTGTGTTAACTATACTGGAATTTAAAACATGAATAAAAATTTTAAAATAAGAATAATAAAATAAAAATCAATGGAGCGCAACAAAATAGAATGCAGAGTCCAGGAATAAACTTTTACATTTATGGTCAAGTGATTTTTAACAACTTTTTTATTTTTTTTAAGTTTGTTTATTTTGAAAGAGAGACAGAGACAGAGACAGAGTGGGTGGGGGAGGGGCAGAGAAAGGGAGACAGACTCCCAAGCAAGCTCCATGCTTCAGCACAAAGCCCGACACGGGGTTTGAACTCACGAAACTGCAAGATCACATGCATAACCTGAGCCCAAACCAAGAGTGGATCACTGAGCCACCCAGGTGTCACGTGATTTTTAACAACGGGTGCTAACACATTCAATAAACGATGCCAGGACAACAAGATATCTACATGCCAAAGACTGAGTACGGACCCCTACCTTGTGTCATAAACAAAAACTAACTCAAAACCGATCAAGATCTAAATGTGAAAGCTAGATCTGTAAAACTTCCATAAGAACACACAGGAGCACATCTTCAAGACCTGCATTAGGCAACGGTTTCTTGGATATGACACCAAAAGCAAAAGTGACGGAAAAAAAAAAGATAAATTAACCTTCATCAAAATTAAAAATGTTTGTGTTTCAAAGAATACCACCATGAAAATAAAAAGACAACCCAATGGAATGGAATAAACAGTTGCAAGTTGCCTACCAATTAGAGCCTTCTATCCAGAATATAAGAATCCTGATGACTAAACAATAAAAAGACAACCAACCCAACTTAAAAATGACAGCCACTTCAAATCACATACACATGGCCAATCAGCACATGAAAAGCTGCTCAATGTCACTAGTCCTTAAGGAAATGCAAATCGAAACCACAATGTGGTGTCACATCATGCCCACTAGGAAGGACTTCAATAGAAAAGACGAACACAGACGGTTTGAAAAGGATGCAGAGAAAGGGGAACCTTCATCCTCGCACTGCTGATGGGAATGTAAAATGGTAGAGCCACTTTGGGAAAAGTCTGGCCATTCCTCAAAAGTTGAGCGCAGAGTTACTATATATGCAGCAATTCTACTTTAGGGCATATACGCAAGAGGACTGAAACATACATCTACACAAAAACCTGCACACAAATGTTCACAGCAGGATTATTCGTAACAGCCACAAGTTACAAACACCCCAAGTGCCTATAAACTGGTGAACAGATTAACAAAATGTGGTATATCCATCCAACGAAGTATTACTCAGTAATAAAAAGGCATGAAGTACTGATTCACACTGCAACATGGATGACCCTTAATATCATTATACTGAGGGAAAGGCAGTAGGAAAATAACATGTTACATGACATCACTTAAAGGAAACGTCCAGAACAGGCAAATCCATAAATATACAAAATAAACTAGTGCTTGTCCAGGGCTGGGGAAGTGGGGAATGAGAAATGAATGCTAATGATATACAGTTTCTTTTTGGGACAATGAAATACTGGATATAGAATCAGATACTGGTGATAGCTGCACAACTCTATGAACATACAAAAAAACCCACTGAATTCGGGGTGTCTGGGTGGCTCAGTTGGTTAAGCATCAGACTCCTGATCTCAGCTCAGATCTTGATCTCAGGATCACTGGTTCAAGCCCTGCACTGGGCATGATGCCTAGTTAAACACTATAATCTACACTGTAAATGGGTGAATTGTATGATGTGAATTATATCTTAAAAATATTAAAAATCAGGGGCACCTGGGTGGCTCAGTCAAATGAGCGTCTGACTTGGGCTCAGGTCATGATCTCTTGATTCGTGAGTTCGAGTCCCACATCTGGCTTGCTGCCAAAAATAAATAAGTATTTTTAAAAATATATTAAAAATCAGTAACATTTGGTAAAATATCAGCTATATAGGATAAAACAGGAAATCAAAGACAGTGTCAAGGTTTCTAGATTGGACAAATGTTTAAAAAGAATGGAAATGTTACGGTGAAAAAAAAAGAACCACTGGGACAAACTGCTGGCTCTGTATATGAACACCACGGAAAATCAACTCCTTTTTCATGTAGGGACACGTAAGCAGGTCAGTAACAACACTGCATCCACATACAGAAGCACTAAGTCTTAAAAACAAGAGAGCCACCTCCAAAGCAATGGGACTCTTATGATGTGCTGCTCAACCTCTTCTCCAGTCAAAATGTTACGTCTGTCAGTGAGCACTTACAGCTACAGTTTTTACCTGGGGACCTGGCAATAACCCAGACTCCATACTACCTAACAGTCTGAAATAGGACTCATCAAATTACATTTTCAAAGAGTACACACCCAAACCCAAGTTATGACATAGAATCTGAACTACCTCATGTTTACTGACAAGGGCTTAAGAAACCTAAAAGTAATCTCATTAAAAATAAATAAATATGGGTGCTTGGGTGGCCCAGTTGGTTAAGCCTCCGGCTTTGGCTCAAGTCATGATCTCACGGTTCGTGGGTTCGAGCCCCGTGTTGGGCTCTGTGGTAGCAGATCAGAGCCTGGAGCCTGCTTCGGATCCTGTGTCTCCTTCTCTCTCTGCCCCTCCCCGGCTCATGCTGTCTCTGTTTCTCAAAAATAAATAAAAAACATAAAAAAATTAAAAAAAAACAGAAATAACCTCATTTTATTTAGCAAATATAGCTACAACTAGCATTCAAAAGGACACCCAAAAATATTTTATGGTCTCAGATGAGAAAAGCTATACACGGACAATAAAGCCAAAAGTATACATTATCTAACATTAATAAAAGATATGTTGATGTCTCAGTGTAAATATTTTTAATTTATTTTTAAATGTTTTTTACTTATTTTTGAGACTGCGTGTCACACGAGCAGGGAAGGGTCAGAGGGAGAGGGGGACTGAGGATCCAAAGCTGGCTGCAGGCTCCGAGCTGTCAGCACAGAGCCTTGCCGGGGCTCGACCTCACAAACCACGAGGTCATGACTTGAGCCAAAGTCGGATGCCCTACTGACGGAGCCACCCAGGCGCCCTTATTTCTCAGTTTAATCTACACACTCAGAGAAGTGTCTGAAGACTGCTCCGTTCCAAGGAGGCAAGAAAAAAATTCATCTTTTTGTAACTTAGTCTTTAAACATTTACGACTTGTTGTGGAGCAATTATCAACTGTGGTTAACAACTGCTTCAAGGGATAATGAAACCCACATTCTATACATTAAAACAAAACTCTGCTGAGGATATAACCTATAGCTCTTCCACTACAACCACAGAGAAGTGCGTTTTTAAGATGTAAGCTAAACGCTAAACTTTATACTCAATAATTTTCCTTAGAGAATGAACGGGGGGGTGGGGGGAGAGGGAGGGGGGAAGCTGTTAATTCTTCAACTAAGCCAGTAAATTAAATTGCAACATTTATGAAAAAGTTAGCTGTAACATTCTGGAAAGAGGTCTATCAGGTAGAACTGGTCTGTCTGTTCTCAAAGAAGCTGATTCAAATATTCAAAGATCTTATGAATATCTGAGAGTAGTCATCAGGCAAGAGGAATATCTAATTAAACAAATGAAATAAATCACACAGTATTGCCTAAGTGCCGTGTGCTTGGGAAATCTAAGTACAAGGCATGCTGCTTCTTCCCCTGGAATGTATGGTCTATTCTAGAAAGACAACACTAAAATACGTGAAGGTGCAGTGAAGAAAACAAAGTGTATCACCAGATGACGGTCCGAATGGGCCACACAGTTTAAGTGCTTCCTGTTAGACATCTAATGGCATTTGTAGGCACATACTAAAGGAGAAAAATCACTTGACCATCAGATGGGGAAACAGCATAATAAAATTCAATGGACAATCACAATAATCACAATAAAAGTTCTTAAACTAGAAATAGAAGAGAGCTTCATTAATCTGTAAGGAAATTATCAAGAACAGATCACACGAAAACTTCAACAACATTTTCACTAGAAGCAGGAAAAAAACCCTAGGATATCCACTCTCACTACTACCGGAAATCCTAACTTGAGATATAGAAAAAAATTGGAAAAGAGCACAAAATTGTCCTTGTTGCCTTCAAAGAGATAAGACTGTCTTCACAGTATGGCATTCACTGATTCACTTCCAAGTAAATGTACAAATTACGGGAGTTAAAAGATAACAAAGACTGCTAGATACAAAAATCAATACACCAGGGGCACCTGGGTGGCTCAGTCAGTAAAGCGTCAGACTCTTGATTTCGGCTCAGGTCATGATCTCACTCACAGTTCACAGGATTGAGCCCGGCCTCAGGCTCTGTGCTAACACTGTGGAGCCTGCTTGGGATTCTCCCTCCCTCCCTCTCTCTCTCTCAAAATAAATAAATAAACATTAAAAAAATCAATACACCAAAGTTAGCATCTCTATACATCAGCAATGAATTTGAAAATGTAATTTTAAAAAGGATGCCACTCACAACAGCTAAACTAAAAAGTACCTGGAAATATACATATAAAAAACAAGGTACAAGATTATTACTGAGAACATAATAAAACATTGATGAAAGACCTATAAAGATGTAAATTAATGGGGAGATGGATCCTAACAGTGTCAACACTTCAGGAGCTTAAGGTCATAAGGAAAGCTCATGGAACAAGACGGGAATTGAGCCATTAAGAGTAGTTGGAGGGGGATGGGTAAAAAAAGAGGACCACGGGAAAACCATATGGGCAGGTCTGACGGCAGGAAGGTGCACAGGTTGGTCCTGGCCAGTCGGGCAGTCTATTCAAGCTCAAACAGAGGACATATGCTGCAGGGCAGCAGGAAGGGAAAATAGGGTCAGATTAGCAAATCTTGAAAATCAAGTGCAAGTGGTTACTCTCTGATGAGGAGGGACATAAAGACCACTGGCGGTCTCTGAGCACGTGAATAAGACAACACTGGATGACTATCCCGGCAGCTGCAAGAGCGCACAGGACACCAAGGGCATCAAAGGAAACACAGAAGTAGGGAAGACAGCCTGACTTTTCTACGGCTGAATCAGGAGTGCCATGTTTCAAAGCAAACAAACAAAAGAACCCCAAACTAGACTAGTCAGGGAAGACTAACCAGCATAAACCTGAAATCAAAAAAAATGGATGGAAGAAACAGAGACATTTAGTCTAAAGACAAGACTGATGGGGGTCAGGGGGACACAGAGAGGTGACAAGGTAATGCTCTTCAGATACGTAAAGTGTTGGCATATGAATTAGAACCAAGAATGGTGTTAGATGGTGACCCAAAGTGACAGATCATCTGAGGAAGTAGTGGGCCTATTTTATCCATTTATTTTTTTAAGTTTATTTATTTTGAGATAGAGGGAGCACAAGCAGGTAAGGAGCAGAGAGAAGGAGAGACAGAACACTTAACCAAGCCACCCGGGTGCTTTGTAGTGAGCCTATTTTAACAGGAGTTGACAAAACCTAAACCAGATACCCCGTTAGCAGCAGAGACCCAAGTGTCAGCATGTTAGTTAAACTGCACAACCTAAAATCAGTCTTCCAACTCAAAACCCACATTCCTCCACCAACGAGACTGGTGAGTAGTGCAATGGCGGAGAGAAAAAGACGGACTCTATGAACGTGGCAGTGGGGAACATAAAGATGCAACTTTCAAAAGGTGAGTAATGAAGACCCAATGGCGTAAAACAACAGCTAATGTTTACTGAGTGCTTACAGTGTGCAAGGTAGCATTCTCTTTTCATGACTTAGCTCATGCTCTTCACAGACTTCTCAAGCAGGTACCATTACTGCCAAGTTTATGTTGGGGAAACTGAGGCACGAAACAGTTAAGTAACTTGCCCAAGACTGCACAGGGAAATTTATGGGCCAGGCATAGCAACTAAAGGATATGAAGAATGAAGGAGAGAAATAAATCAATGATGATGTCAGCATGTCAAATTTGAGAAAGGGCTGGAGAACAGAGGAAGAAGCCAGGTGTGAGGCCTGGGTTGCAGAGTGGGGGAGGGAAGAGGCCATGGGTCCAGACGTGCTGGACCTGAGACAGAGGACAGGACAAGAGATGTTCAGCAGCAGTTGATGACAGGGAACTGGAACTCCGAGAAAGGGACGCAAGGTAGTCTGGGAGGCAGCAAAGGGGAAAGGTGATGCACAAGGCACACACTCCCTGAGGGTGGCTTTGAAGAGCAGAGCAGAGCCAGGGACTGGGCCTTGAGAAACACCTAGAAACAGAAGACGGGGAAAGCAGCCAGTACCAGCAGGTGAGATTAGATAGGACCACTTCCCAGCTGCTGCCCCAAGATACCGACCCCCTCTGCCCAGGAAGGGCCCACCCAGAGCCAGTCCCCTTCACTCGGTGCAGGCTCTTGCATAAAAATAAAGCCACATGTGTTACAATGGTAAAGACTGTCAGCCAATGAAGGGTCCAAAAGCCAAGGGAGGCGGGATTAGGGAGCAGGGGATTAACAAGGGCAATTCATGACCCCAGGAGCAGCAGTGTACACAGGCCTCCCCTCAAAAGCCTCTGAAGTTTCCTTCCAACAACTGGCGGGAACAAGTTTCTGGATTGCGGGGGTCGGTGGGAGGTCGTCGGCAGATGTTTCCATCCAGGGAGGAAAGGACAATGAAAGGAATATGTAAGCAGCACAACCAGGTGCAGTGGCTTTCAACTGCCGTTCCAGGAAGTGACAACAGTAGGAAACGTCCTGGAGGGTTCCAGAATGTGCGATGACCACGCACAGGTGTTAACTTTGTAACCATTTCATCCCTTCCGAAACTCTTCCCATCACCTACCTTTCTGAGGGCAAACGAGGCCCCATTTTTGGGACTGATTTCAGCTGATGTAAAAGAGAAACTGAATAATATCTGGGTCCTTATTGTCAGTTAACGTAACTTCATGTGTTAACTCATTGTTAATCCTCACAACGAAGCCAGGAAGTAGTTCCCATGTTCATATGTGGAAACTGAAGCACAGATAATTTAAATAACCTACCCAAGTTCTGGTAGCTTAAAAAACGATGCTGCTAGGTAGGGTTCGAGCCCAGGCATCTGGACACGATGGCTGGTCACAAGTTAAAAGTTCAAGGACAACTTAGGGACCACCTGCTTCAACCCACTGTTGTTGATGTTGTTTTAAGCAGGCTTCACACCCAGCATGGAGCCCAACGTGGGGCTTGAACTCATAACCCTGAGATCAAGACCTGAGCTGAGATCAAGACGGACGCTCAACAGACTGAGCCACCCAGGCGCCCCGCAACCCATTTTATAAATGAAATGGCTAAAAGAGAAAGACTTGCCCAAATTCAGAAACTTAGTGAATCCTTCGATAGAGGTAAAATCAAGGTGAAAAGTAACCGTATCCACGTCTTTCAAAAGATGCAATGGGGAGATGGGAGAACCAGGGGGCAAGAGAACAGCCGCGTTCCAGTGACTTCTGAGCTAGGAATTTAATGAACGGCGGCAGCCTCTCTCCTTGAAGCTGAGGATCCTGAATCCCCAGATCAGATACATGCATATTTATACACAGCAAGAAGTCTATTCCAAAACCGGATAAACACACTCTGCAAAAGCACTTATTAAGTATCACGGAACCGAGAGCTACCGCTGCAGAGGTCTCAACGGTACCGTCTTACACTTCGGGGCCAATACGGTTTTTTTTTAAATGTTTATTTTTGAGAGAGAGAGCGTGAGCTGGGGAGAGCCAGAGAGAGAGGGAGACACAGAATCTGAAACAGGCTCCAAGCGGTCCACATGGAGCCCCATGCGGGGCTCGAACTCAGAGGCGTGAGATCATGACCTGAACCAAATTTGGATGCTGAACCGACTGAGCCACCCAGGTGGCCACGAACTGCTACTGTTTTTAACCTTTGTGTTTCCTACAATTCAATGACAGTAATTATTTCTACTGCCTCCTAAACTAACACCTAGTTAGGACACTGGAGAAATTTCCAGAGGCAAAGGGTACAGCCCTGTCCTGTTTGGGCAGTTTATGTCTCCTTCCACCTAGAGATTTTAAAAAATCAATTACCATCTAAAAAAAAAAACCACCCAGAAAGGGCACTTTTTATTCCCTTTGATAAAGCATATAACATGCGGGAAAGCATCTCATCCCCAGGGCACTCAACTCGGCCACCAGGAAGACAAAGGAGCACCTGCTTCGTGTCCGAATCAGAGTCTGGAAGCATCAAGTGTGGACGGCTCCGAAACTTGGAAGAGACACTTGCACTTGGAAATCTTTGGCGAGACGTCCTGAAACCTTCACCAGGCAATCTTTGAAATACACTCAGCTTTGCCAGAAAACCGGTTTTTCACGGAAATAAAGATTCACAAGGTATAATTTATTTACTCAGAGGGACACTCATCTCCCCCCCACAACGAGCGCTTTGGAAGCGCTGCCTGCACACCAGGGTCTGACTCATTCGCGCCAGCAAGCAGCCATCCTCAAAGTCTGGAAGCTCTAAAAGGCCTGACAAGCCCGCACCCCGCCGCCCCTAAGCCTCTTACTCCGACCTCGGGTTTCTGCGCCTTGGGGGAGCGGGGGTTACTAATTTAGGGCTTATTCCTGCCCCCACCCTTCCCTTCCGTTCTCCAAAACCCAAGCAGCAGGGCTCTTCGGCAGGGATGGGGCGCGGGGGCGGGAGGGCAGACGAGGGGAGGACACGAAGTCATTATGGACCCCAGAAGCTTTCGCAACAGGATTACACAGGCCCGCCGGGACAGCCCAGAAGTGGCTCTGAAAATGTCTGCCGACACCTCCAAGTTTCGGTGACTTGAATGACGGCCGAACGGGCACCGCAAAGGGATGGGCGCCCGGCGGACTCAAAACCCCGCAGCCCACCCCGACGGGCGACGAGCGGGCGCGGGCGCCGCGGGGACGCGCAGACCCGCGCAGACCCGCGGCCCGGCCCC
>NC_043701.1:17195974-17289813 GCF_006229205.1 Suricata suricatta
CCTCCCGCCTCGCCTCGCCTCAGCCGCGAGCCGCTCGCGGCGCCCCGTCGCCCCCTGGCGGAGCGTCCCGGCATTACCGCCTGAGCTGGCCGGCTGGTGTCGAGGCCGAGGAGCAAGTCCCAAGGCCCAGGCCTGGCCCGGAAAGCTTTGGTCATTCACATCCCAACACGCCGGTGTCCAAATCCCGCTTCTGGAAACCTGGGTCGGGCCCCGGGATCTACTCTACTACGTGCACTCCAACGATTCGGATGCACAGGCAGGCTTAGGACCCCCTGACCTGGAAGGACTGCAAAGCAGAATCCGTCCGTGGAGCTTTTGCAGCATAATCTACCCAGACCTCAGGCAGAATCTATGGGAGGGGAGAAGGGCTGTACTTTTCAAAATGCCACCTGTACGCTATGGAACCTGCAAGGAGCACCTATGATAGAGGTTAGGTGCTTAAGTTGGAGGCCGTTGGAGTCTGGCACAGCTGGGTCCAATTGATGACTGCCTTCACTTCCTGGTTACTTAACCTCTCTGTAAATTCGCCATCCTTCTCTGCAAATGGGTCTAATTCCAGCTCCCTTATTGAATTGTGCTTATCAAATGAGACGTGAGGGGTCAATTAATGCTTGTCATGTAAACTGGTGAGGACAGAGAACTCTAGGAGACCTCTCCACATCCTGTCTCCACACAGAGCAGCCCTATCATACTATGGGCCACCTCCTGCTCCTGGTCTTCCAAACTCTACAATCTCCCTTAAAACGCCCTTACAGAGGAAGACCACCTTTTCTCTTTGCTCTCAACCTTCAGAACTCACCCTTGTTCGTTATATTGAGCAGGACTCTTGTTCCAAACTATAACCAAATCGTATTAAGCCATATGGAGTGTGGTATAGAGATACAATGGACAATGACTGGGGAACAGGAAAGGTATCAGGAATTAAGAAGCATTTTTCTCTCCATTTCTGCTTTTATCCATAATGTTACAGATCACTAACAGGCAAAGCAAAGCAAAACGAACAAACAAACAAGAAACATTAAAATTGCTAGAGGAAAAGAAGGAGAAATTATCTTATAATTTCCAAATTGGAAGGTTCCAAAAGGTTTTGGAAACAAAATTCAGGAGCCATATCACAAGATTGATAAAATCAACCACATAAAACTTTAAAATTCTGTATGGCAAAAAAAAAAAAAAGAAAAAATGATAAAACAAGTGAGAAAGAACTAATTTCCTTTGTATGAAGAGATCCTACAATCAATAAAATGAGACCAACAATCCAATAAAATGTGTTCAAAGGATATGAACAGCTTACACAAAAGGAAACACAAATAGCTCAAACATGGAAAGATACTCGGTGGCATTCACGCTAAGGAAAATGTAAAGTAATACCATAATGAGGTATCATTTCTCCAGATTGGAAAAAATCAAAAAGCTTGATAATATACTTCATTGGAAAGAGAAGGGAAACAGGCATAGTGACTCAGTGCTGATGGGGATACAAATTGTTAAAACTTCATTGCAGGGTAATTTGGTCAAAACGATCTTAAGTTTAAGCAAGCAAACCTTTTGTCTCAGCAATTGGATTACATTGTGTATGTTCAAAAGTATTCATTGTAGCAAGAGATTGGGAATAGTGTTAACAGGTAACTCATGCTATATACATAAAGATGCTGTATGCGTGCCGTGCACGTGTGTGTGTGTGTGTGTGTGTGTGTGTGTGAGAGAGAGAGAGAGAGAGAGAGAGAGAGAGAGAGAGAGAGAGAGAGAGAGAGAGAGAGAGAGAGAGACGGAGGGAGGGAGGGAGAGGGGAGTCTTTATGTGTTGATATAGAAAGATCTTCCAGATAAGTGAACAAAGCAAGGTGCTGTTATGGCAGAAAGGAAAACATCCTTGGTGCACATGAGAAAGGGCTAATTTCCTTTATAGGAAGACCTTGTACAAAGTTGAGGCCTATAACAAAGGAAATATTATTGATCAGTGAGAAAGAATGGACTATTCAATGAATCATAAAAAGCAAATTAATTATCCATATGGGGAAAAAGTCAAATTAGATCATACCATTCTCAACGACCAATGCTGGAGGGATTAATGACCTAAGGAGGAAGCAACTTTTTTTTTTAAAGTTTTATTTTTATGTTTGAGAGAGAAACCACAAGTGGGGGAGGGGTGGGCGGAGAGGGGGACAGAGGATCTGAAGTGGGCTCCACGCTGACAGCCCAATAGCTCCATGCAAGTCTTGAACTCCAGAATCATGAGATTATGACCTGAGCCAAAGTTGGGCACTCAACCAACGGAGCCACCCAGGTGCCCAGATGAGGCAACATTTTCAAACTGTCAAAAGAACATATTGAAAAATATCTTTATGATCCTCAAATTTTATAATAGTTTTGGCCAAATTTAAAATAAAACATAGAGTACACACACACACATCCTCAAGGAAAAGATAGATTTGACACATTAAAATATAAGCTTCATAAAAAATTCAAAATTATAATCAAATAGACTGGGATAAAATATCTGCAAATCCAAAATTGAATAATTAAAGCCCCTCTAAATTTATATTTACCACCTACACATCAAAAAAAAAAAAAGAAACCAAACCCACAACCCAACAAAAAGTAAAGCTTATAAAACAGAGAAAAATATGGTCAATAATACACAAAATTTGCAAGAGGGGATGCCATTTTAAACCCATAGGATTGGCAAAAATTTTTCAATACAATATGATCACGTACGTCAAAAATCTAAAAGAATCAACCAGAAAACTCACAAAACCAAGTGACTTTAGCAAGGTTGCAGGATACAAAGATAATATCCAAAAATCAGTTGCTTTCCTATACACCAACAGTGAACAGGTGGAATTTGAAACCGAAAACACAATACTACTATTGTTATAATGGTGTTGTATGAACACCACCCAAAATGGAACACACACCCGGGAAGAACCCTAAGGTAAAAAGCATGGGCTCTGGGCAATTATTTTACGTCAATGCAGGACCATCCTTGGTCGGAAAGGATATTCTGGGGAGTGAGGTTTATAGCGGGGGAGGCTGTGGTACATGGGAATAGCGGGGATATGGAAATGCTCCGTTATCTTCCTCTCAGTTGTACTGTACACCCAAAACTGCTCTAAAAATTAAGTCATGAGAAAAACAAGGATGACAATTGGAAGTGTTACTGACGGTATGAACGAACAGGAACCCTCCATGGGTAGGAGTAAATAGGAGCAAGCACTAAGTAACATTCAGCAGTGTCTAGCGAAATTTAAGCAGGATTTCCACTTGTAATTATGTAATCCAGAGAGGCCTTCTTACATAGCACGTCTTGTCCAAGGAGACATGTACGATAGTCATTGCAGCATATCTGTAACAGCAAAGACAAATACAAATAATACTGGGAATTTAAATGTATCCAGTCCACCACCAACAGACTACATAAATTAGGGTATTTATAATAGGTGATAACTACCACCCAATACAAGACATGAGTATGAGCAATTATTAAAAACACAATGAACCAAAAAAAGCAAACTGCAAATTGTTCCACCAAAGGCCAACACACATATGAAGATAAACAGGCTGTAAAACAAGGGACGGATTAAATAAGTGATGGGGATTAAGGACGGCACTTGCGATGAGCATGGGGCGATGTAAGGAATTGCTGAATCGCCATATTGCACATCTGAGATGAAACAACATTCTGTTACCTGGAATTAAAGACTAAAAAATCCCAACAACCTGTAAAACAATACTAGTTAATGTCTATGAATACACACATACGTGGTGAAAGCACAAAACACAAATGGCAAATTCAATAATGACTTCTTGACAATGGTGATCTCCGGGAGGGACGTGGGGGAATTGGGACCAAGGAGTTCACAGGAGCCCCAACTGTACCTACCATCGTACATTTCTTAAAAAAAAAAAAAAAATTCTTAGGGCGCCTGGGTGGTTCAGTGGTTAAGCATCCAACTTGGACTCAGGTCATGATCTCACAGTCCATGAGTTCGAGCCCCACATTGGGCTTCTGTGCTGACAGCTCAGAGCCTGGAGCCCGCTTCGGATTCTGGGTTTCCCTCTTATTGCCCCTCCCCTGCTCAAACTCTTTCTCTCTCTCAAAAATAAATAAACATTTAAAACATTAAATAAAAATAAATTCTTGAGCAAATATGCTTAATCTTAGGATTTGATCAAGTACATAACATGAGGATAGAATGAGTGTCTGCATGTTTATATAATTTATATTATTTGTATGATTGAAACCATATACAATTTAAAAAATCTGAATAAATGCTAAAAGCAGTGGCGGAGGGGCACTGGGTGGCTCCGTTGGGTAAGCGTATTGGGTAAGTGTCCAACTTCAGCTCAGGTCATGATCTCACAGTTTCGGAGTTCAAGGCCCACATGGGGCTTGCTGCTGTCACACAAACTCTACTTTGGATCCTCTGTCCCTCCCCTGCACTCTCTCTCTCTCTCTCAAAAATAAACACTTAATAAAAAAATGATTAATATGCTAAAAAGGCATAGAAATTATAAAAACATTTTTTAAAAGAAACACTATAGAACTAAGTATTAATTTTCTGCTACTATGTGAGTCAAGACATATCCCCTTTCTCTCCTTTATTTTAGGCTGAAATAACTTATAGCTAGAAAGGGGAAAATGGACTTTGAGACGATGTAGTCACTTGGAGATAAGTATAATTGGGCAAGAAGTAGAGTGCTGGTGGTTTAAATTCTTTCACCCTAATCGTAGCCATATATTAATTATGTGAGAAATTATCACTCAGTGCTTAGTTTGAGAAATTGTTTCTAAGGGACACTGTCACTAACGTGCAGGAAAAAAGAAAGTAATTTTAGCAAAGAGATAGCTTCATTTCTTGGGACATTTCTATACTCTCTTCACAGTACTGAGGACACTGTTTTCCCAAAGAGCAAAACTAGAGTTTGTCGTCCATGGAGTGGCCTTGTATCACAGAAACGTAATGTAGATAACAAAGAGACAGAAAATTACACTTCCCAGACTATGCCTTTACGAGAACATTCAGAATGAGACCCGCAGGGGAACACGACCACTGTGGAAAGTTTATTTGTTGATCATGCTCTAGGTAAGATTTCAAAAAAGACTATCCATACATTTGTTCTGTGTCTTTTTTTTAAAAAGTATTTATTTTTTTACTAGTGAGGTTGGAACCAGGCAAAGAAATATATAGAAAAAATGTCCATATATAAAGAAAGAAATAGCAAAATATTTTTTGGTCATAATTTAGAAACAAACTAGTCCATAAAAAGGGGACCGTCCCCGCCCACTCTTCCCTTCCCTGGAGGGACATAAGACGGGCTCTCAGCTCCTTGATATCCTCAGGAGGCCTCGGATGCGTCTGACAAGAGCTTGTATGAAACTATAGCGAGATCGGACTCTGGAGTATAATCCTTCAATGTCCAGAAGCTTCTTCTGTAGTGATTCTCCAAAAGCGTTGATGGCGTCCGCCTGAAGCTAGAGTTAACACAGATGACACTTTGTTATAAAAATTTCAGGTCTCAAATATTTTTTATTCTATGTCTTCCAATTTAAAGTATCTTCGAAATTTTGTGATGTGGTCCTTTCTCATGTAGCAAATTAAACATTCTTCCTATGCTAGAATTTATTGGTATGATACTCTTTTCCCCCTCTTTCCTGTCTTGCATAAATGTTTAAAATTTTAAGTAGCAACAACTATTGATTCTGCTGTTGACATATGGACATAATGCGGTAAAATATTTCCTGAAGGGCAACACAAGAAGTTGTTGGGAGTGGATGCCTCTGGGGAAAGAAACAAAGGATAAACTGGAAAGAAGCTTTTACTTGTTACCTCGTTTTGCAATTAAAAAAAGAAAAACCCATTTCTATGCTTTTATTTTCAAAAAATATCAAAAGAAGAAAAGAACCTGGTATACACTTCAGAATTCATGTATTTTAGGGTGTATATATAGTTTCAAATGGATCTTATACTGAAATGCTAATAATAAGTGCAATATTAAATAAATCTACCTGCCTTCAGTTTTTGCAATAAAATCAAAACAGAGTGAGGTTATTTATTAATCCTGCATTTCTTCTCACTTTATAACAGCACAGTCTAATGAAACAGAAACTGTGATTAATTCAACACATATTTATCAAGCATCTTTTGGTAGATCTACACTTTGCCTAATTCTGCCCATGGCCTCACTGAAATATTAAAGCTTACCCAAACAAGCCGAGCCAAAACATGAACTACGATTACGAAGTCACCATGTGGCAGATGTGGTCAAGGCTGGGGTGAGAGCATGTTATTTATGACGTCTGGTTAAGTATGGTCTGGAGGAAGCTCTTTCCTGGATAAAGCCTAACCTTCAGCTCTAAGAAAGGTAGTGAATAGGGCGCCTGGGTGGTTCAGTCGGTTAAGCATCTGACTTAGGCTCAAGTAATGATCTCATGGTTCGTGAGTTTGAGCCCTGCGTCAGGCTCTGTGCTGACAGCTCAGAGCCTGGAAGCCTGCTTCAGATTCTGTGTCTCCCTCTCTCTCTCTGCCCTCCCCCTGCTCATGCTATCTCTGTCTCTCAAAAATAAACAAACGTTAAAAAAAAAAACCAAGGGTAGTGACCAAGAGGGATTAGGGAAGAGCAGAGGCTTTATCAAATCATGGCTGGGGGGACCCTGGGTGGTTCTGTCGGTTAAGTGTTCAACTTTGGGTTAGGTCATGATCTTAGGTTTGTGGGTTTGAGCCCCGCGTCGAGCTTTGTGCTGACAGCTGGGAGCCTGGAGCCTGCTTCAGATTCTGTGTCTCCCTCTCTCTGTGTCCCTCCCCTACTCACACTCTGTCTCCCTCTCAAAAACAAACATTAAAAAAAAGTCACAAAAAAATCATGGCGAGGGACATTCAGATGCCTAGGAGCAGACCCAGCTGTAACTCATGTGCTCTGCTAACTATTCTGTTCCCAAGGCTTTCCTTTTAGTTTCATATAAGTCTTCATTTTAAATGTTTTTGGAATGCTCTTCATTCATTCCAACATTATTGTTCACGGGGTTACTAAGTACATAATACTGTGTAACACTATGGTCTCCGACAATGGAGTTTTTAATGGCTACTCCCCACCTCTCCATTTAAATTATTTCCTGAAAAATTAAGTGCTGAGTGACACTTTGTGCCTCAAGTCGACAAAGTTAATCTAAAGAAATTGGGAGTCTCCAGATCACAATGCCCAATCATTGCTGAACTCTAGGTTACACCTTCCAGGCACTACTCCCTTAGGAGCCTCACATACGAAACCTCATTTAATCCTGACAAACTGTTTGAGGCTGAATTATGATTCTCGTTCCTTCATTGAGGAAATGGAGGCTCAAAATCACATTGTTCCAAGGCCCAGAGCTGCAGGATGGCCAGGCGAGAATTAAAATCAGGTCTTTGTACACAACCCTGAAAACCATAATCTTACTAACATACTAGGCTTTTCTTTTGTCCTTCCAAAAAAGAAAAGGACAGGGGCGCCTGGGTGGCTCAGTCGGTTGAACATCCGGCTTCGGCTCAGGTCATGATCTCATGGTTGTGGGTTCGAGCCCTGCATCTCTGTGCTGACTGCTAGCTCAGAGCCTGGAGCCTGTGTCTCCCTCTCTCTCGGACCCTCCCCTGCTCATGCCATCTCTCTCTCTCTCTCTCTCCCTCTCTCTCAAAAATCAATAAAACATTAAAAAAAAAAGGAACAGGACACTATGAGACTAGAATCTTACCTGGTCTAGGTCATGCTGGCTCACTGCAGCCAGACCACTTCTGAAATCCAGGTTGGTTTCGGAAGCGAAGGAATCTAGAGATAAAAGACACGGTCACACCAGCTTTACCAGGATGCGCCTACTACATGCTGAAGACAATGAACCACAGCGCCACAGAAAACACGGGTCAAGGCTGAGAAATCTATATCAACGTTCAGTAACCAGAAGCCCCTGGGAAGCGTCTCACTCGTCTAGGCCAGGGTCTGCGAGCTTTCCTTCCGTTTCTTTCCCTGGAGGGGACCCAGTACATGCTCACTGGTCAAAGAGGTTCACCAGAGTAATAAGGATCATGGCGTAGGCTGACCCACATCTGTTCTGGAAAATTATTTGTGAGCAGGGGACCCTAGAGCTGGCCAGCCCTTAACTGCAAGCAGCTGAAGACCAGCGTCTTAAGATGTTCATATTCTCCACACAATCTCCCATGAACAGAAGTCACACATAAGAAACAGCCACGTCTAGGGGCACCTGGGTGGCTCAGTCGGTTAAGTGTCTAACTTCGGCTCAGGTCATGATCTCTCAGTCTGTGAGTTCAAGCCCCACATTGGGCTCTGTGCTGACAGCTCAGAGCCTGGAGCCTGTCTTAGGATTCTGTGTCTCCCTCTCTCTCTGCTCATACTCTCTCTCAAAAATAAAAAAAAAAAAAAAAAGAAAGAAAGAAACAGCCATGTCTAATAACTAAGTAACCGTCCATTGCCCAATCCACTTAGTAACTTGGAATCAAAAAATAAATAAAATGTAACCAGGTTTTCAAGGCACTGAGATAGAGGTTTTCAGAATGAAGTTTTACCTTGTGGTCTTCTGCTCTTAAATAAGGCTCTGGAGGCAAACAGGGAATCCTGAGAATCCGTGGGCGTGCAGTGTAACAAGTAGTACTCCAGGTGGCGCCACAGGATGAACAGGCAGGTCTCGATGATGACTACAGAAGAGAGCTCAGACTAAAGGAAAACAATCTCACTGAACCAGTTGCTGAGGAGGGAAAAAAAGGAGAGACCGCACCACTTAGTGATGTGCCCACTGCCTCAGTCTAACAGAGGGGCGCCGGGGTCTGTTTCTCCAGAAAGCAGCAAGGTGTGATGAGAAGAATGAGGTAGGACTTTGCGGGCGGGGGAAGCTTTGCTACGCCAGCAGTCTTCAGGGTCCCTGCCTCCTGTCCAGACAGAGTGACTGTGCACATTATCAGGATTACTAGCTACTCTAGAAGGTAAGAAAAAATTTTAATTTGGAACTATATCAGGCACCTACTGGAAAAAAATCAACAGTAATTACGTCCCTTTCCACAGGGCTTTGATGCTTGAATAACGTGAGGACCAGTAAACAGCCCCTACATGTAAAGAGTCTCTGAGAGGGCACCATTCCAGTGCCCACATTAAGGATACAAGAACAGAGGGAAAGCAGTTTGGCGCGGTTGTTGATCAACTTCACTAAGCGTCGTCTCGCCAGGACGTATTTCTGGGCAGTGGAGATCTTCTCAACACCAACAGGCACCACAGACTGACACAGCTGAGAACCAGAAACACACACAGGATCAGCAGCGATGTACCCAACCTGCATGGCGGTCTGTATGAAGACTTATCACTTGTGATAAGTGCTGTGAAAAACGTTCGAAGAAGCTTAAATGTCCGTGCAGACAGGAGCTATTATCTAAGCTAGTTAGGAAGCTGGTAACGTTATTAAAAAAAAAAAAAAAACACAGCCAAAGTAGTTAAATTCACAAATGAAGATTCATGTGCTGCTTTCTCAAAACATCTTATCCCTGAAACAGACACTTCCAATCTTCTGATGGGCCGACCAACCCTGAACTTCCCGTCAAATTAAAACAAGATGAAACAGTAGCTTTCCAAGCAGTACGTTTAAAACCATGGAGAGTCTCTCTAACAGCCGTCACGTAGCCTCTGAAGAACGTACGGTGGATTTCTACAGCAGAAACAAAAACCTGCTCACCAGCCAGAGCCTCCCTTCATCACACCTCTATTTGGCATGAGCACAGAGATGCGAGTTAAAACCCGGATGCTGGGTCTGGCAGAAGGCGTACTCCAGTGGGGCTGGGAGGACGCCACATGCTTCACTGGGACGCTGCGGGCCCCCCGCGAGGACCGGCACTGCCCGTGAGCAGCACGGGAGAAAGGGGCCGCCGGACGGAAGCCACCCGATGCCAGCGCTGACCTGAGCCCCCAATAACTCCTGCCTCAGTACGTACGAGCTGGGGGACTTTTCAGACTTCCAGTGCCTTCACTTCCTCATCTGAGCCCAAAGGCTCACATGCTGAGCAGAACGTGCAGCGCAAGGCCTGACGTGGTGGACACTCACTCAGCGTCCCCTCTGACCATCAGAAGGGTGGCGAGAGAGAGCAGGCCTGACTACTCTCAAGAAGGACACAGACTTTTTCAGGGGATTTGGCGCAAACCAGATAGGGCAAAATGGTTCAACACGCAGGCTGCCACAGGACACCAGGAAGCTTCGGCACTGGCCGAGGGACACCGTGGAGTCCAGCTCCTAAGGGAGCAAGCCCAGCAACTCAGCCTCTTTAGCCGCAATAAATGTCAGCGAGGGACTCCGGGGCACTAAGAGCAAGTGGGCAGGTCTGACCCGCTGCCCACCTGTGCGAAAAACCCACTCAGCAGACACTGAAGGTGCTGAGGGCACAGAGGCATCTTAAGGGATCATTTCTACTGAACAAGCACCTGCAACAGAAACCCAAGTCTTCCAGCCATATTTTAGAGTGCCGGTGACCAAAACTCCTCTCCCAAGGCCAGCTGGAGGGCAGGCCATGTCCCTGAACAAGCGCCACTTCGCTGTCTTTCAGTCCAGGGCCGCTCTGCCTGTGAGGCGTGGTGCCAAGGCGAGGGGCTCCTCCTCAGGCCGCACGGAGGAGCCGCTCCAAGCCCTTTCATCTCACTACACGCACCATCTTCACCCACAAGTCTGACACCAGCATTCTGGTCTTTACAAGGAAAAGCAATGGCTTCTCCAGTCTCTACAGCTCATGATAAGACTCATACCTCTTTTATCTCATCTGGTGGAAGCTGCTCCACATTCTGAAGTTTGTTGACACTCCGTCGATGACTATCGTAATAGCTGAAGAAATCATTCGCGCTCTGTTTCAGCAGGTAGACAATAATGCCCAAACCAGGCAGGCGCCAATATGGGATCACGGGAGCTTGGGTATCTAACAGAGTTGATAATAAAACACAGTGTTCCACTTATACGAATTTTGTATGACTTTCCAATCAACCGTTTATTTTTTAAAATATTATCTATTTTTAAGAGAGAGAGAGAGCATGCACGTGATCAAGGGAGGGGCAGAAAAGAATGGAGAGAGTGTGTCCCAAGTAGACTCTGCACTCTCAGCACAGAATCCAATGTGGGGTTCGATCCCACAAACCATGAGAATATGACCCAGCCAAGATCAAGAGCCAGATACTTAACTGAATGAGCCACCCAGATGACCCTCAAATCACCTGTTTTATTTAAAAAAAATTTTTTTTTAACATTTATTTATTTTTGAGAGACAGAGAGAGACACTGCGTGAGCAGGGGAGGGACAGAGAGAGAAGGAGACACAGAATCTGAAGCAGGCTCCAGGCTCTGAGCTAGCAGTCAGCCCGACACAGGGCTCGAACCCACAAACTGTGAGATCATGACCTGAGCCAAAGTCAGACGCTCAACCGACTGAGCCCCTCAGGCACCCCTAAAATCACTTGTTTTAAACAAGGGGTGCCCAGGAGTTGAAGGGCATGTAAACTATTACTAACTCTAACCCAAGACTACTTAAAATTTTTTTAAGTGGTTATTTATTTATTTTGAGAGAGAGAGAGAGAGAGAGAGAGAGAGCGAGAGAGAGAGAAACCCAAGCAGGCTCTCTTCGGTCAGAGCAGAGCCTGATCATAGGCTTGAACAGATAAACCATGAGCTCTTGACCTAAACCAAAATCAAGAGTTAGACGCTTAACTGACTGAACCAGCCAGGAGCCCTAATCCAAAACCATTTTTAAATACTTCTGACAGTATCAATAGTCATAGAATTGGGACTCGAGTCTAGGCAATTCATCACCACTCTATATTCTTAACTTAAACTACCTCCTTACAAGTAAATGTTTTTGAACTTACTACATACCTACCCACTCCTGTGTCTATAATTGGCAAAGGTATGTATGCTTATTAAATCTTTAAGAAGTCTGAGGAAAAACAAAGACCAATATATAAAACCTCATAAAGTTCATCTTTAAGTATTAAAGATCAAAGAATGATCTAGTATGGGAAGATTGGATCAAAAGGAAAAGAAACTAAATGAAATTTTAATAATTACTAGTGATACATTATTAGCATATGATTAATGTTTTTTTTAAGAATAAATGACAAAACTACAATTTGAAAATATTAAAAATATTGTTTTAATGTTTTTTTTTTTGAGAGCAAGAGAACACAAGCGGGGGTGGGGCAAGGGGGAGGGGAAAGAAGGAGTGGGGAGAAAGAGAGATTGAGAGAGAATCCCAAACGGGGTCCACGCTGTCAGTAGAAAGCCTGATGCAAGGGGTCAAACCCACAAACTGTGAGATCATGACCTGTGAAGTTGGACGCTTAATTGACTGAGCCACCCAGATGCCCGTCATTTGAAAATGATCAGGTTAAATTTGTTTGAAAATGTTTGATTCCAAGGAGAAGAAAAGGGCCCCCTTGGTCATTTATAATAGAGTTATGCAAACAGAGTCAGTTCTTGACGCCATTTACAGGAGACAGTGGTTGTATACTGTTAAATTAACATAGTTTTCATACCATCATTCTATTAAATATTTTATGTGATTAAGCAATTTTCAGGGAAAATAAGATCTTGAAGAAGACGAAAATGTGACAAAATGATTTTCAGAAACCGCACACAAAAAGCTTCTGGAAATCGGCAGCCGTCCATTCCATTACCACCACTAGGCTCAGAATGGGCTCTGGCTTCTGAGCGGCCCATGGGACAACCACTTGAATCAAGCCAGAGCCCCCACATTCCAGACCGTCCCTGCTGTGTCATTAGGAAATCAGGGGCTAGGTCAGCTTACTTGGCATCTGCATTTTAACTTGCTGTGGTATAGAAACTTGGAGATACAAGACCCACTTTAGACATTGCATTCAGCTTAACATGACTTCACAATGTAAGTTATCTGTTATATTTTCACATTTATCATCCAACTAGCTTACTCACCAATCCTCAGTCCTTTCTTTGGGGTCTCAGGTACTATTCAAAACCATACTCTCCCCACAATGCTCTTCTAAATTTATCCTCAGAAAATCTTGAATTTCTCTGTCCTCTCCAGCTCTCCAGCCTATCCACAAGACGAACAACACTCACCACTCCTTAAAGTCATTTACAAATTTTCCCACTAACACACAGAAAGAAAACACTGCCTTTCACTGGAGCCAACTAGGGCCTGTCTTAATCACAGCAACTTAATCCTCAAATACAGAAGGAAAGAACTCGGCTCACCTTGCCGGGGTCCATCTCTGTTAATGGTTTCTGACAGGCTCGGGGTGAAGAGGCACAGAGCATGCTGGAAGATGGGGGAGCTCTGTAGCAGGAGCGACTGGCAATACTCCATGACATTAGCACAGATCTAACGGAAGAATAACAGTGACAAAAAAATTAGTTCCCGAATGCCCAATATCATGGAACTCAGAGTTGAAGGAAAACAAAGTTACTGATCAATCTGTGAAATTACCACAAGGTTATAAATCAATCTGTATAATCATTCACATGTGTTATTTTTAATCAGGCTTCTAAAAAACAGACAAATGTTCAAGAACGGATACACAACCCCCACTCCTCTTACCTGCTGCATGGCCAGTTCAAGCTCATCTTTCTTGCTCACTCTATCTCCCTCCACATTATCATCTTGAAATTTAAACTGACGCAGTCTGTCAGAGCCCCCAAAGCGGCTTAATAGTCCTAAGCACTGGCGCTAAGAAAGAGAGAGAGACTTTGTTCATATCTAATCCGGTATGTCTATAATCAACGACCCCTCTTTGAGGGATATAAAAAAGAAAAACTCACTGGGGAGTGGAATCACTCTTTAAAGCATCTGATTTCTTCCAACTGAGGCACTAAAGTTAACACTATTAAAATTCACCTTTTTGCAAATGTATTTGCTTGGCCGTCAACTCATTAAAAGGACACCTTTTTTTTTTTTTTAGTAGTCTATTCCCATTACACTGTAAACATTAGTCTAAGAATATTCTGTATCAGACCAAATAATTTCTTGGTAGATACTGATTAAACACAAGTTGAGAAACAAGGAGAAACAAAATGAGATGACAAACAGAAGACAGTTTGTAACAAGCATGTCCATAATAATTTTGTCTGTGAATGCTCAAGTTTAAAGGCTATTTCTCCTATAGCTGCTTCTGGGGACTTCATAAAGGGGCTGGGAACACACAGGTACCCTTGGCAGATGAAATGAAGATGTCACCCTACTTGAAATGTTGCTACTTTTCACCCAACAATACAATTTTTCCTAAGGTTCTTAGAGGGAAGGGCAAACTTTTCAAAACTGAAAATACACCTATCTAGTGGTTGAAATCAGAGGGGTAGGTTTCCATAGCAGGTACCTGACTTCTTGCTCTCTGATCTACAACAAGTTACTTAACTTTCACAGCCTCGATGCTCACATTCTTAGAAAAACAGCAATTCCTACCTTACTTACTGTCAGGATGACCTGAGACACTGAATTATATTTATAATGCTTAGTCTATAGTGCTCTGCACATAATAAATGGACATTAAAAACATGTACTTTGAAAACTGGTATGCCGCACACACCCACACACATATACAGACATACACAGATATATAATAGCTTACGTAAACTGATGTTAGTTTAAATAATAAGATTGGATAAAGCAAAATATATTGAAAAGATTATAATATAAATTTATTTTGCCAAAATAGTTATATCTGTATTTTTTTTAAGGTTTATTTATTTTTGAGAGACAGAGAGAGTGTAAGACTGCAAGCCGGATAGGGGCAGAGAGCGAAGACAACACAGAATCTGAAGCAGGCTCCAGGCTCCGAGCTGTCAGCACAGAGCCCGATGCGGGGCTTGAACCCACGAACTGTGAGATCATAACCTGAGCCGAAATCGGATGCCCAACTGAGCCACCCAGGCACCCCAGTTATATCTATCTATTTTTAAGAGATCACCGGGGCACCTGGGTGTCTCAGTCGGTTAAGTGGCCACCTTCAGCTCAGGTCATGATCTCAGCGCTTGTGGGTTCCAGCCCTATGTCAGGCTCTGTGCTGACAGCTGAGAGCCTGGAGCCTGTTTCAATTCTGTGTCTCTCTCTCTCTCTGACCCTCCCCTGCTCACACTCTGTCTCTCTCTCTCTCTCTCTCTCAAAAATAAACAAAAAAAAATTTTTTAAGAAAAAGAGATCACCTGCTGTTTGCTGCCCTTGCAGACAAAACAGATGCACTAAACCATTTCTTTCACCTTATGAAAGACCCATGAAAAGTATCTTTTTCTCCCTACCAATGAAGAAAATTAGAAGACCAAAAACAAAAAAAAAAAAGAAAAAAAGAAAAAAAGGAGTAGGTGGGTTTTACAGGTGGGAGTGCAATCCTCCTTTCTGGAGTGCTGTTTGATATCAACTCAACACACACTGTGTATGCACCCGTGGGCCCAGGGACACCGGTTATGCTATCGAATCTCTAGTTCAAAAATGTGTACACAAAAATGCTGATGGCAGCAGGTCTCTTTTGAAAACTCTGACAAAGCAGTTCATGAAAAGAGGACTGGTTAAGAAAATTACTGTATCAAAAACAATGACATATAAATTCTAGCATATAAATATAATTGTTCTGCGCCCAATCAAAAATGAAGACGTTCAGATCAAATATCTAGTTGATAAGCTATCTAATATGCTTGAATATATTAAAATGAAATCACACAGCTGAAAGAGAGCTTGGAAATAAACAAAAAAACCAAGCAAAACAACAATTATTCACTCTAGGGAAAACATAAGGTTGTGCCCAAAAGTAACCTATCACCCATTCTTACTCAAATATTACACTGACATTATAAGAACAGCGTAACACTAAAGCAGTGATCTAATCAAATTTGTGATTATGTTGAGTTTTGGCAAGGGGCAGAGGGGTGTTGTGAGAAGCGTCAGTGCTGTATGGTGGGAAAAAAAGAGAGATCTAAGTTCTCACCCTCCTCAACAGAAAATCAATAGATGATTCCTCAAATTCAAAAATAAGCATATTAATGAAGAGATAATTGATTAAAAACCGTTGAGAGGGTTTGCCCAAATCCAGGAAGCGGAACAGGGAGGGTGGGGGATAGGACTGTTGCACTTTGCTCTAAGTCTTAGAGCACTTACTACTCTTTAAAGAAACAAGAGTCACTTACCTGGAACCTTCCAATATGTCCCTGTAGCTCCATTAAGGATCCTTCATTTGCATCAATATCAAGTTCACTTAATATACCTAATAAAATTTGTGTGGTTTAAAATATGGTCTTATAGTCAACAAAATAAAAACATTTAAACACTAGGAAGAGCAATTCTAATATTTTATATTCTTTACGTACAAGAAAAGACACAGACTTGCCATGAAGGAGTTTTGGGAAATACAACTTCACAAAGATTACAAGCGCATGACTACATGTTTGTTCATATGCAATCCAAGTCTAGACTGAATTTGTGATTTTGAAAGGCACTTTTTAAAGTTTCTGAGAAAAATCTACTTTTTATTTATAACCCTATTAAGTTAAAAATGTTCTAAACTCGACAGTAAATTACTTTCTCCTAAGAGAGTTTAGGATATAAAACATGAATAATGAAATGTATTTCTTTTTTCTTTCAACTCTTCCAGGTACTGTACCATTTGATTTGTTTTCTTCTCCCCTTAGGCAAAGTAGAGTTGGCACATACACACAAAAGCTCCCATTCAACTTCTGTTTAGGCTTATTACAGGATTCTTAAATCAAGCTGATCAACCTTATAGTAACCAGAGACAAATGCCCTTTATTTCCATCGAGCTCCCCAAGTAAACACACAGGCCACACACCCCACTGGTTTCTTTGTTCCATGGCCGGAACAACGTTCCATTTGAACCTGTCCTAGCCCCTTAACTTTGTTTTCACAGTCTCTTTAATTCAGTCCTCATCTCCAAGCACATAACCCAGGACCTTATCCTTTGCTCCTTATAATAACAAGACCTCCTCTTTCTAGATTTCTCAGCCCACAACCTCCCACAGACCTACAGAGAACACGCCTATCATTTGGCACGTGCTGGCTTGCTATACCTTACCTGCGCCTCATTACTCCCCCAGATGCCACCCCTTCCCTTCTCCACCTCTTCTGGGAGTTTGCTCTGAAAACCCCTTTCTTTTCCAGCTTACCCAAATCTACGCTGCCACAGAGGATTTTCCCTCCCTATTTGAAAATACATTCAGGTTTCTCTTGAACTCCAAAAAAAAAAAACAAAAACAAAAACAAACACCCCCCCCCAAAAAAAGCAAAAACCTGCTTAATATCACATTCTTGGAATATTTTCTCCACGTGTTGCCTGTGTTTTTAAGCCCCTCTTTCCCGTCCTACCCCTTGAAAGCTGGACCTTGTACCAACACTGTCATGAAATTTGGGCCTTTCCCTCTCTGTTCTCAGACTTTCTGATTTCTGCAACCTGTATTGATATTCTCTGGTTATTTCCACCTGCTGCCTCTATTTAAAAAGACTACCTGGGGGCACCCGGCTGGCTCAGTTGGTGGAATATACGACTCTTGATCTCAGGGCTGTAAGTTCAAGTCCCGTGCTAGGTAGGTATAGAGATTACTTAAAAATAGAATCTTAAAAAAAAAGACTACCAATTCTGTTTCTATAAAACACTCTCAGTTTTTATGAGATGCTTCTGCTCAGTGCCAAATGAGTACTCTGTGTACCATTTATATTGTTCTCAACTCCAAAACACTTTCCAGAATATTTTTGGAAAATTAACCTTTTGGTCAATATTTGAAGAGGTCTGACATGTCTGGTATGAGGCCAGGCAATATGGGGGACGCAGTTATAAATGGGCTTACAATTCAATGTGAGAACTTAAGATAAAAAATATATATAGTAAAATTATGGGAGAATACAAAATAGTATGTCATCAAAGGTTAAATTGCACAGAGTGGGGTTGATAGAGTGAAACCTGTTAAAAGTTTGTTTGAAAAGTTTAGGAGGGTGTTTGTCATGATCTTCAAAAGAAAAATTTAAGTATACATATTTTTGGGCCAAGCACTGCCAGGACTTTATCAAGCCTACCAACTCAGAGCTATAAAAACACCTATGTGTACACACAGACAGACAGACAGACAGACACACACACACACACACACACAATTATTAAAAAGACTGGAAACAGTAAACATGATACAGGTGTCTGTTTAAGATCAAAGACCTGGTAACTCTTGCAACTGGAAAACTGTACAGTGAATTTAAAAGAATGAGGTAGGGGCTCTATGTGATGAGGGAAAAGATCTCCAAGACATACATACTGGAATAAAGAAGCTACACTGGAGGGTATATCGTCTGATTTCATTTGTGTAGGGAGGAGATACTTTTATACAATTTGCATAGAAATTTCTAGAAAAATAAGCTAAATTGATACACAATTCCTTTGAGAGAACAGGAACTGTGGGTCACTGTCCTCTCAACAGTGGTTTAGAGAACTGCTGGTCACTATTTGCACTCTGTTCTTTTGTTTGAATTTATCATGAGCCTGCTAAACTGTGCCAGGGAGCCTGGGTGGCTCAGTCAGTTGGGCTCCGACTCTTGACTTGGGCTCAAGTCATGATCTCGTGATCATGGCATCAAGCTCTGCGATGGGCTCTGGGCTAACTGTAAGGAGCCTGTTTGGGATTGTCTCTCTCCCTATCTCTCTGCCCCTCTCTGCACTTGTTCCCTCTCTCTCTCTCTCTCTCTCTCTCAATAAACAAACATTAATACGATAAAATAAAGTAGGGCTTCTCTGAATACAATCTTAATACGATGACAGGGTCAAAGGATGCTATTAGCAAAATAAAGAAATTTTAGGCATTTAAAAAAATTACTGACAGGACTCTTCATGAATAAAACCACGTTGTCAGAGAGGATTTGATAAAAGGTAAATTCTCTTGCTAACTCAGCACTTGTAGGTATTATCTATGTGAATTTGGACGGGTAACTTCCTGTGCCTCAGTTTTCTCGTTTGTAAAATGTGGAAAATAGTTCTACTACCTCATAAGACCCTTGTGAGGATTAAATAATTAATATGCTAAGAGTTTAATAAAATAGTACTTGGCACATTATGCCTAATAAATGTGAGCTACTGTATTACAAGTTCCGAGGGAAAGAGTCATGATCACTCATGCCATCATTCATGAACAGAGGCAACCGTTAGGTGCTGATCAACATTAGAGCATTCAGGGACCATAACATACTTTTTCTTGGGGGAGAGAACCTTGGTACAAATTAAAACTACCAAGACATAAATCAAAAGAAAGAAGAACAGTGAAGCCATAGGGGAAAAAAAGTACTGGTGTGTTTCAGTGACCGCATGTAAATATACAAATAAAACTGAATAGCTGAAGGTTTCACGGTACAGGAAGGAATGTAAATAAAACCTGACAAAGTAAAAATATTATTAGCAAAGATAATCTGAAGGTGGAAAAAGCCATATAAAAGAACTCATGATTTCAATTTTCCACATCAGGAGTCAACTAATTCTGTCTAAAATATACAGGTAGTAAAGAAATTAAAAGGAAAAAAAAATGACCAAATATTTTAATAATGTTTCATAATCTTTTTTTCCCTTCTTAATCACAGTGATCTTTTAAGAACTAAAAGCTCTTGTAATCTTGTAGTGAAAACAATTTGTCTGGAATTTAGCAAGGTCTTAAGTTTTTCTTTCAGTTAATTTCTTTTTGAGACAGAGAGAGAGTTAGGGAGAGAAAGAGAGAAAGAAGGAGAGAGAGAATCCCAAGCAGACTTCACACGGTTGGCACAGGGCCTGAACCAAGGCTCAATCTCATGAACCACGAGATCATGCCCAAGTCAAGATCAAGAGTCAGATGTTTAACCAACTGAGCCACCCAGGTGCTCCTCTTCAATTACTTTTTAATCTGTTAAACTCACGTAAAATTAAATTATTTTCTAACATTGCATGTGAAAAATAATGTCATTCTCATAAGTTATCTCTGTACATGTCCATCGCTGTCTCACGTACATATATATAAAACAATGTTTGAAAGGCTCACTTCGGCAGCACATATACTAAAAAACACTTGGTAATTTCTAGGCAGTGTGGTTTTAAGTAGTAATTATTTTCTTGAACTCTGAATTTTTTGTATGACATATATCGGTCTTCTAAATATAAACTTGCTAATGGAAAAAAAAACAATTAACTGTTAGTACCAACTTCAAATAAGTCCTATGGATTGCAAAGCTATAAAAACCTCATTCTGCTAGGCGTACGTCAGTCTGTAAAGAATTTCAAAGTCATCCAACACACTCTACTCACCAGGAAGTGCTGCTTTGCTTATAATTCCTGTGAGCAGCGCCAGCTCCTGCAAGGACCCAGCGCTCACGTCCTGACAGCGCAGGATCGCCTGGATGGTGTCGGAATGCGAAATGAGAAACTGCAACACCTGAGCCGAGGAAAAGGAAGAGAAACAGAAAAAACGAGGTCAAGAGTCGAAAACTCTATTACAAATTTATAATTCATCTTTTTATAATAATGCTGAAGAAATTCAACATAATGAATCACAATGAACATAATATAAGCGATCGTCTTTTGCATTTATATGGTTTATTTTTTCAAGAAGCAACTATTTACCTAAAATTGATAAGAAAGATAATTTCAAAGTTTAGAGATTACTGTATTTAGAGGCTAGAGTTGAAAAGTACAATATAACTTACTACCACTGTATGAAAACTTTACTTGACTCTTATTTTCTTTTGTATTTGTCCAAATGGAACTAAAATAGGAGTTTAAAATAAGTGGATATAAAAATGACTTACCGAATTTAAGTTGCTCTATAAAAAATCCAACTAGCCTGACATGGGGACAGTCACATAAAAGCTTTTGTTAAATTCTCCTTTTGGGGTGCCTGGGTGGCTTGGTCGGTTGAACGTCCGGCTTCGGCTCAGGTCATGATCTCAGGGTTTGTGGGTTCGAGCCCCACATCCGGCTCTGCGCTGACAGCTAGCTCTGAGCCTGGAGCCTGCTTCAGATTCTGTATCTCCCTCTCTCTCTGACCCTCCCCTACTCATACTGTCTCTCAAAAATAAATAAAAAGCATTAAAAAATGTCTTTTAAAAATTCTCCTTTTGATATGGTAAACACAAATGAGATAAAAACCCTGACCTCTAACCTCTGCCTTTCCACCTTGGCATTTTCTAGTGTGCTGTCAGAGGACTCTCTTTCCACACGTGACTATAAACGCCGAGAAGGCTAAGCCCGTATGCCAAAACAATCAAACATCTGAATCACTCAGAAACAGTGCCCTTTATGTTGTTACTTCAGATTCCTGGCCTTAGCCCATAATTGCTGGGTGTGGTACTCCGAATTCTTTATTTTTAAGACAAACTCCTTGGGGGGTTCTGCTATAGCCAGTACAAGAGTGACATTAGAGAATCTTATCATAATGTCCTACTTGTAATAAAAAAATCTTAATCTCAATAAAAGAGAAGACAAGGGAAGTCTTCAAATTTTAAAGAACTGACTCAAAGGCCACATATGGAAGGGGTAAGATGTACTAATGCAACATAAAACAAGATGTCGAGGTGCCTGGGTGGCTCAGTCAGGTGAGCCTCCGACTTGATGTCAGTTCAAGTCATGATCCCAGGGTTGTGGGATCACGTCCCACGTCTGGCTCCATGCTAAGCATGGAGCCTAATTAGGATTCTTTCAACCCCTCTGCCCCTCCCCAACTAAAAAGGGGTGCCTGGGTAGCTCAGTCGGTTAAGTGCCCAACTTTGGCTCAGGAAATGATTTCAAGGTTCTTGGGTTAGAGCCCCACATTAGGCTCTGCACCAACAACATGGAGCCTTGCTTGGGGTTCTCTCTCTCTCTCTCTCTCTCTCTCTCTCTCTCCTTTTCTCTCTGCCCCTTCCCAACTCACGTGTGCACGCACACACGCACACACACACACACTCTCTGCCCCTCCCCAACTCACGTGTGCACACACACACACACACACTCTCTGCCCCTCCCCAACTCACGTGTGCGCGCACACACACACACACACACACACACATTCTGTCTCTGTCTCTCTCTCTGTCTCTCGCTCAAATAAACTTAAAAAAGTTTAAAAACAAACAAAACAAGGTGCCAAAGAAACAGCAGCATTCTACCTTGGTGACATAAGCCTGAAGACTGAGGACAAGGAAAGCAAGTATTAGGACACAGTTCCCGAGCGTGTTACAATAACAGAGCAAAACAATCACGATTGCAGAGTCATAATGATAAGTCTAATCAGTGAAAGGCAAGATAATATTGTATTATTAGTTTAAAGAAACAAAGATTTTTTTTTCTGAAGGTTTCACTAAAAAGAGATGAAAATAAAACTGATTTCTGGTGCTCAATGAAAAAAATTTTTGTTAGAAAATTCACTTATTTCAATTCCTTTGTTCTCTAAATATCACAATTAAATGTGCCATTATCAACTATCTCTTATACTTTCTGGAATGCCCAACATAGTGTATGGCTCTCCACAAATCCCTGATTAAACTACACTTTAGAAGCCAGCTTACTCCTGTCGCAATAACCGCTTCCTTTTACAGAAGGACATGTTTCGAGCTCTCGCTTTCCATCTCACTATTCTGCTCTTTGCTGCGGCATTTCATTCAAATAAGAGTATATCTAAGAACAGGCCGATGAAGTTCACGCCAAGTACCCGGGGGCTGGCTGTCCGTGCCCGGGTCTGCCACAGGCTGCGGCACGTCCATGGACGCTGTCTACGCCCAGACTTTCCACACCTGCACCAGACGACCCCTGGGCCAGCGCCCCCCTTACCTGCCCTGCTGCCTGCAAATGCTGGGCCGTGCTGGACGTGAGGATGACCTGGCACAGGCGGAGTGCCGGGAGCAGGATCTGCCGGTAGCGGTCCACGGGGGCAGGGATGAAGACCGGCGGGTCTCTCATGCCGAACACGCTGCATTCATTTCCACCCAACAAGAGAGAGCGACAGTGCAAGGGTTAAGGGACGCTAACAGTGCCTGACCATCTCCACGGGTGCCTGATTAAGATGGGAAGCTACTAATGAGAATTCTACATTCCATTTAAACAGGAAAAACAATTACTTCAAATATGAAAAAACTTAATAAAGAAAATCCGCATAATTTGAAGATAATGCTTGGAATTTCCTAAACATATTTATTCTACTCTGAATGCTCCCTTGGGCCATAGAAACTATAAGAAACCGATAAAAAACAAGTTATTTTCCCCAAGTTTCCCTCTCCTATACCCACAGCCAAAAATGAGTCTACATTGCCCACTAGACTTAAAAAACAAACAAACCATGATTTAAAAAAGTTAAAATGAAGCTATAAAATCACTTAACTTAAAAAAAAATTTTTTTTAACTGTTTATTATTCTGAGAGACACAGAGCTTGAGCGGGGAGAAGGGCAGAGAGAGAGACAGACAGACACAGAGAATCTGAAGCAGGCTCCAGGCTCCAAGCTGTCAGCACAGACCTCAACACGGGGCTCCACCTCATGACCCGTGGGTTCACGAGCTGAGCTAAAGTCAGATGCTTAAGTCCCTGAGCCACTCAGGTGCCCCTAAAATCACTTAACTTTTAAGATTAGGTAATAAACTATTATTTATTATAAATGTTTAAATTTTTCGACAAATGAAAATGGCTGCCAATTGAAGAAAAGGGAATGGACACAAAATATGGAAATAAATAAGAGAAAGCCTTTGCTCAGACAAGCAATGATATGCCAAGACTCAAGGAATGTAATTAACTCAATCCCCTTTACCTAAGGTGAAAATAATAACTCTCAGGTTTCAAACTTTAGAAAAACAATTTAAAAACCTAAAACATTTCTTTTCTGGAGGCAAAACATTTCTATAGTTTATCCTAAAGAACTCAAATATTCAACTTAGCAATGGACTTCTGAAGAAAATTAACAAAACTGAGTGTTATTTCCTGCCAGGGGGGTAATGTTAACAACACTGCAGCCAGATGGACAAAAATGAAAAAAACAAAAATAAAGCCAAGAAAACCCTCAAAACCCGTATTCAAATTGAACCAAGAAATCTGTTAAAAAGCTTGAAACTTAAAATAATTTGGCTAAAAGCTTTCAAATCTGCAAGCAATGGGCAAAATGCTATAATAATAAAAATAAAAATACTACTCAGTCATCGGGAATAGACAATCCACACAAATTATAATTTCACTACAATACTTTAAAGGACCACTATACCTAAAAATACATCTTCTATTGCACAGAACACTACAGCTGGGAAGAAAGACATTTGCTAACAAAACGCTCTCTGACTTCCCTATTACTGCTCTGAAATGGAAAGCATTAGCCCCCTCCTACTCTTATCGTTATTAGCAACTTCCATTTCTTAGTAAACAGGAGGGATGTAGGACCAAAATGAAAGTTATCAAGGGAAAAAATACTACTCAAACAGAATGACAAACCAATGGCAAGTATTTTGTTTGGGATTTTTCCCCCTCACTAATCCTTTACAGTACAGGAACAGCACGGAAACCACACCGGCGTATATGGGCACTTACCCCTGCGGGTCCATCTCCGGGCGCATGTCATAGACCTGGCACTGTGCCAGTCTCACTATCACCCCAGACCTCAGCAGCTCTAAAGCGCCTTGCTGTATCTTAGCCACTCTTGTAAGGAATGCCTAAGAAGTTACAAAAGGAAAATCATCAGTGCAGAAATGATTTCCAAGGGCCTCAGATAAAAATGAGATTCTCTCACAGCATATTTCTGATCTTTAATCATACTGCGGAGAAATTCTGAGTTGCTCTGCAGGGGCGCATTATATGCCGGATTCTGTGACGATTAAAAGGCACAGCATACCTGAGGTGTCACAATACAACGCCATGCAGGAAATATGTATTCAACTCAACTGTAGTTTCACTTATCATAATGTGGGCATAGGGAGGGGAGGGAAGACTGTTTGCCCATGGCTGTATCACTAGTAACTACTGCCGCATCTGGCATATAATAGGTCTTTAATAAATGCTTGTTGAATGAATAAAGGGGGGACAGGAGTTAATAAAGAATCTAAGACTTTAGTGCTTCTGTCATTGTGACACTGTAGTATTTTCAACCAGGCGGAAACAGAAAACATTTGAAGGAAAGGAAATGATGCTTTATATGTAGTAGTGGAAATCCTGTGTTTAAACTAGAACCAGCACATCTACGTTGGAACGTTCAACAGTCTGAGTTTTGTTGGGCAGAGCCAGTGTTGCTTCCTGCTCTCCCCAGAGCGCTCAGCGCCCTGTTCCTCCCCAGCGTCAGCACGTGCGTGCGGGAGGAGCAGGTCCGTCACCGGCCAGCCCTGGCGGACCGCTTCAACTCCTCGGCGGCGTGCTTCGAGGATACATTTCTAACACAAGTTCCAAACGGAAAACTCCTTGAAATGATCCTAGCTTACATGACAGAAATATTAAAAATGTCGGCCCCACTGATGTTCTTTAATACATCTATCGCTCTAAGAGGAAGTGAGCGGCTGATCTAACTTCAAATGAATACGAAGTCTTACCATTTTGGATTCGTAAGTATAAAGGGCTTTTAAAAGCGGAGGCTGCGGCGTTAGTAAGCTCTGCAGAGTGTGGTCGTCCTCTCCCAAGCTGTCCACGAGCACCTTCAGGTAGCCGCTGTTGGAGAGGTAGAGCAGCCACTGCTGCTGCTTGTCCACCGAGACGATCCGGTCAAGCAGAGCCAGGGCCAGCATCTGGAGGAAGCGCAAACAGAGTCCACAACGCGGGGCTGGCCACCAAGAGCGAGGACCCACACGCCCTTTCTTACAAGGGAAGTGGTGGCCTGCAATAACACTTACTTGTTTTTGTTGTTTTTTGAAAAACTGAAAGCTATATCTATAGAATCTTGACTTACTAAATAGGAGGAAAGAGACTTAATAAAAATAGCTTTTTTCCCTGATTGTGAAGTTTTACATGCACATTACAGGAAACCTAGAAAACAAAAGTATATAGAATATATGTGGTCTGATAAACACGGCCACTCCATTTTGGTCTCTCTCCTCTCAGTCCTTTTTCTATGCATAACAACACTTAAACTGTTTTTTTTTTAACATAATTTAAGAACTTCTACACAGTTTATATTTATCCTATTTCTTAAAGTCCTGTTTCCCACATTCTTCAAATCCAGTAGACCCTTGAACAACAAGGGAATTAGGAACACAAGTGAAAATCCATGTATAACTTTCTGGCTCCCCACAGCCTTATAATTACTAACAGCCTACTGCTGACCGGAAGCCTTGTCAGTAACATAAACAGGTAACACTTATTTTATATGTTGTATGTATTACGTACTGTATTCTTCCAATTAAGTAAGCTAAAGAAAAGAAAATGTTATTAAGAAAATCCTAAGAAGAGAAAACACATTTACAGTCCTGCACTGTGTCTGTCAAAACAAGTGGACCCACACAGTTCAAACCTGTGTTGTATAAGATCAGCTACATATGATTCAAATGCTATGAAATTTTCTACTAGCAGAAGTTATCTTCTCACTGTATTATCACCCATGTGGCACAGTATTTTAAAGAAATATAAAGGCAAATTCCCCTCCACAGAGAAAGACATATTCAGTATAAAACCTGTGTACCCAGTATTCTCTTAACCAAAGATATTTATTAAGCAGCATTTCTACCAGTGTAAGGCCCACAATAAACAGAAAGATTATTCTGAGGGATAATTCTGAACAAACTGAGATTCTGAACAGAAATAAAGAAAACATATGAATAAATAAAATAGAAATTCTAAATTATAACATGTAAGAAAATTCACTAGGAGCGCCTGGGTGGCTTGGTTGGTTAAGTGTCCAATTTCAGCTCAGGTCATGATCTCCTGATTTGTAAGTTCAAGCCCTGTGTCTGGCTCTGTGCTGACAGCTCAGAGCCTGGAGCCTGCCTTGGCTTCTGTGTCTCCCTCTCTCTTTCACCCTGCCCCCACCCACACTCTGTCTCTCTTTCTCAAAAAATAAACAAACATTTGAAAGAAAGAAAATTCAGTAAAATATATTGCAGAAAACAATTCTCAATAGGTAACATGGATTTGCAAAGTTACTTCAGTTTATACCTTAGTATTAAAAATATTTATTCAGTTATTATACTACACAGGGGTTACCGTACCCTTCCAATCTCATGACCATCACAAGCATCTCGACAGACCACTTCCATGAGGGCAGCACCGTAGCTCTCAATGATGGCTATGTTTTCTCGCTGTAATTTACTAAATACATCTTCAGGGGCTGTCAGCCTCTCCCACATGGTTTTCTTGGCTAAAAGGGTTACAACAGAAAATATGAAAACCCTCCAGTAAAAAACAGTGTGATGACTGAGCAATTATACTTCATATACAAGAAGAAAATGCCTCCATTATTGCATGTAGTACCCAAGGGCCCACCAAACGATGGGTCTAGGCGGCTAAACGTCAAGAACACAATGCACACATTGCACTACCTATTCTTAAATCAAAATGAATTACTTTTTTAAATTTTTGTGGGAGTGAACGCACATGTGTGTGTGTACATGAGCAGGGGAGGGACAGATAAAGGGAGAGAGAGAAAATCCCAAGCAAGCTCTGTGCTTAGCACACAGCCTGATGTGGGGCTCAATCCCATGAACTGTGAGATCATGATCTGAGCCAAAATCTAGAGTCAGACTAACCAACTGAGCCACCCAGGCGTCCCAAATCAAAATAAGTAAGACTGTTAGAGCACCAATATACTGTATTTATTCTGCTAATTAATCAAAATTCATCTTTTATTGAGATCTAGGAGAATTTTGACTAAAAAACTCAGGTACGAAGTCAACAAAAATCTGCTCCCCCAAAAAATCAGATAATTTTTATATTTTTTAGTTGAAGTACTTACTAAAAAATACTTATTAAAAAGGCATACCCTTTTAATAATAAGGGTAATTTAAATATACCAAGATAATTAAAGGCACGATCATACATTTTACTGAGATTCATGAAAACCTTCTAGAGAAGTTTCAAAAATTTATTAAAGCCATAACCTGTATTTGAAACCAATCTTACGACTTTTTCCCCAACTACTACACAGCAACTATTTTTAAATCAGGGAAAAGTTCTCAAGATGAACTGATCACAACGGAGAGTAAAAACGAAGTAGGCTTAATCATGAAAAAGAAAAGTAATCCACATGGTGGCCCGCATTCCATTATAATGTCTCAGAAGGCAAACTTTCAGAGTTTTCATAACATTTTTCCCCTAAAATATTTTCACCGCTACTTCTGATTTTGTTTCACTCGCACTTATTTTTAATTTCAAATTCGGTCAAAGGAGGGACTGGGATTTTTGTGTTTCTCGGTCACGTCACTCCCTCAGCTGATCCGGCCCCACCCACTGCTCGGCCTCGTCTTCCATCTTCCACCCCGGAGCCTTCCTGCCCCTCACTTTCTGCACTTTGGTCTCAGGGTCTCTGCGCTTTGCTCTTTCAGGTTTGTCCTCAGAGCTTAGCATGGCTGCCTCTTCACCGCTCCAGCCTCTAGTATCACTTCGCAGCTACAGGCCACACCCCCTCCACATACACATCGCAGTGCCTTCGAAATTCCCGCACAGGGTTTATTTACCGGTGCACCGGGTTGTTTCACACTGGGACTGTCTTGTCCACCACTGTGTCCCGGTAGTTAGCACAGTGGCGAGCACAGTAGCACAAACATTAATTACTGACTGACAGGTGAAAGAAAGTTCACAAACTTGCTCCAGGGACGCCAACAGATGCCTTCAAGACAGATTTCCAAACAGCCAGCCTGAAAAGCTATAGCATCTTTTCTATTTTACACACAGGATTGGCACAACATTGTTTGAATAAAGGTTTTGAGTAGATGTCTGAAAGCCACTGCTTTATAGTTTTAGGCCCAGATTCCAGATTTCAACCATGGCCAAAACGAGGGCCGAGGGATGCCGGGTGCTTCCGCACAACCCCCGGGGTACTCCTCCAATTGCTTCTAGTATTTACAGAGAAAACTGAAAGCCATGATTTGCAGAAGGCCAGGCTAAGTGGTAAAGAAATAACTTGATTTTCGTTGTCAAACTGTGAATAGATCTCCAAGTTCTACATTTTATGAACAGTACCACCTAGAAAGTCTGCAACTTAATTAAAACTTTCTTTTAAATTTTCATTATAGGAGGGTAAATTAGTTAATTAGAAACCACCAAGTTAGTTTCTTGGAAGAAGTTTCCTTCTTCCAACATACCTTATAAACCACTGCCATACAAATTTTGCTAAATACCAACTTCCTATCGCTTTTCTCTGTAACTTAAAATGGCTATCAATTGCTTCATCCAACTAGCTTTAAAATGCACTTTCATTTGCAAGGTCATTAATAATATAAAGTTGATTTTGTTTTCCATCAACCTTCTCTCTTGCTTATGGCAAGGACATCCTCCTTAGTCTCTACTCCCTCCTAGTCTGGGCCTTGCTTGAAAAGCCCTCCATTTACTGCTACGTAAATACATCTTTACCTGCAAGGTCCAGTGGAAGTCTTGCTTTTTCTTCTTTCTCTTACCTCTTATAATTTACAATTGGGGTTCAAAAACTAAAGGCTGAGAGCAAAATCTGATCTGTTTTTATGAAGCTGTGATGTGACATAGCCATGGTCACTCAGCTGCAGTCTCTGGCTGCTTTCACACTCTAAAGGCAGGGTTGAGTAGCTGCAACAGAGAGCACCGGGCTTGCAAAGTCTAAACTATTTACTATCAGCCCTTACTTATGGGAAAAGTTTGCTGGTCTCTAGTCTGGTATCACGCAACTTAATACTTCCTGTTTTATAAATACATATATTGTCATTTATACTAGAATATAATCCTTATGAAAACAAGAACCCAATTGATATTTCCTGCTTTTGGAATAAGCAAAAATAATCAACCACCAATTGAGATAGACTTTTATTTATATTGTGAAAAACTGGCAATAATCTTCTGTCCAAAAATGGACAAGCTAAATAAATGATGGCATATCCATAAGTGACAAAATCTATAGAGCTATTAAAAATATTATTCAACAAAGAAAAAAGTTCATAAAATACTGAGTGAAAAGAAAAGGGAGATTTTAAATCAATATGGCTGGCTATAATCAAAATGTTCTAATGGTTATCTTACCAGCGTAGAACATGGGACTTCTTACCTTTATTAGTATGTTCTAAAGTTCTTCATTCAGTATTTATTTTGAAATTAAAAGTAAAAGCTAAAAATATTTTTTAAATACCAGATTATTAATTTTTAGTCATGTTCTCGGGTTCTAGGACTCGACTCAGGTTGTGAAAAATAAAAGTGATAAGAAATGTACATCTAAATTCACATCAAGCAAGAAGCCTACATTTTACTACACACACAGACACACACACACAGACACACACACACACAGACACACACACACACACACACACACCTAGTATTTGTACAGACTCAAATGAACAGAGTCCCGGGCAGGCAAGATACTCTAGAAAATCCTTTTAGTCCCACAATATTTTATGATTACAGGTGTATGTAAACTGTAATGACAGATCATACTAATGCCTAGACCATAAAAATGTTTAATGTCACAGTAAGATTATTTAAAAATTTTTTTAGTTTATTTATGGGGTGCCTTGGTGGCTCAGTCAGTTTAGCGACCAACTCCTGATTTCAGTTTAGGTCATGATCTCACAGTTTGGGGGTTCAACCCCTGTGATGGGCTTCGCACTGATAGCACAGTCTGCTTGAGATTCTCTCTCCTCCCTTTTCTCTCTCTCAAAATAAATAAACTTCTGGGAGAGGGAGGGTAGAGAGAGGGAGGAGCAGAATTCCAAGCAGGCTCCATGCTGTCAGTGCAGAGCCCAACTCGGGACTCAAACTTAAGAGCTGTGAGATCATAACCTTAGCTGAGACCAAGAGTAGGACGCTTAACTGTCTGAGCCCCGCAGGCATTCTGAATCTCAAAAATGTAATAACAGCAATGGATTCTTTGCTAAACTTCTTTTTAAAAAAAAGATGAATGGATATTATGGTTTCACAAAGAACAAGAATATTCTTGCTAAAAGGTCAAAAGAGCCCAAAAGAACTCTAGGCAGAGAAGAAAATTCCTTATGTTTATGACAACTTCTAATTCATATTTGTAAAGAAAATATAAAGCTGAGTATTGTTAGCTTATCAAATAGAATGGGAAAGAAGAGCCAATTTAAAGGAAAGAGAACATACGGGAAAAGCTTATAATTAAAGTACTTAAAACTGCAACAATTTAAATAATTTTAAAATTAAGAATTCAAACCAACATCTTCTATATACCTATATCAACTAGTTATAGGTTAAAATTGAATGATAAGTCCTAGAAAATGAGAAGTTATTAATGAATCTGCCTTAAAAGCAATATAATCTTCTTTACTGAGATTATAGAGAACATTCAAACAGGGCTAATCTCATGAAAATAAAATGAAGGAAAATGCACAGTATCATGGCTCTGATGTGTCAGCATGACTTTGTAAGTTGGCTTTATAAATAAACTTTTATTGAAAATATTAATCTGATAAAAACATGCTAAAAATGTATATCTTTGTAATTATCTGTCTTTAAATGTGAAGTATTTTTATAATACTAAAGCTTAAGAAACAAAAATACAGCAGTGGTGCTTGATAGTAAACATTTAGGCTCTGGGGCACCTGGGTGGCTCAGTTGGTTAATCGTCCAACTTTGGCCCAGGTCATGATCTCACAATCTGTGGGTTCGAGCCCCACATCAGGCTCTGTGCTGGCAGCCCTGAGCCTGGAGCCTGCTTCGGATTCTATGTCTCCCTCTCTCTCTGTCCCTCCCCTGTTTGTGCTCTGTCTCTATCTCTCAAAAATAAATAAATGTTAAAAAATTTTTTAAAATTTAGGCTTTGGTCCAATTATCTGTATTTTCTCTGAGTGGTCACTGGTAGAAACGATAGAAAGTACAAGATGAGGAGAATACAAAGAGAGGGGCACCTGGCTGGCCCAGTCGGTTAAGCACTCAACTTCTGCTCAGGTCATGAGCCCATAGTTTGTGAATTTGAGACCTGTGTCGGGCTCTGTGTGTCTCCCTCTCTCTCTGCTCCTCCCCCACACATGCTCTGTCAGTCTCTCTCAAAATTAATAAAAGTAAACATCAACTCTTGTCAACTAACCCCTAGGGATTACATATATGCCAAAACAATGTCAAATTTTAACTACACTGTTCCTAACTGGAAAAACATATAACAATCTTCAAAGATTTTTACTCAAAGAATATATGCTTTTGCTCCTCCCCATATCTGTTCTGCCAGCTCAAGGTGACGGAATCCACATACAATGATTTTCAGAAAGCTAATATATGCTTAAGAGCCAACTGAGTTTTCTTTCCCCCAAACTGTGTGCTCATATCCTTTGACCACTTTTTCTTTTGGGCTTGATTTGTAAGTGCTCTTTACATATTAGAAATTAGTCCTTTATACTATGAGAGATAAATACATTGCTGGTGGGTATTATCTACCAAATTAAAAAGAGATAATTACAAGTTACAAAAAGACAATAACAACAAAAAGGATGAAGATATGAGATGCTATGGTCAGGAAAAGGAACATTCTATTAAAAATTGAGAAAACTGGCGCCCCTGGGTGACTCAGTTCACTAAGTGCCCCACTTTAGTTCAGGCCAGGATCTCATGGTTCATGAGTCTGAGTCCCGCTCAGCCTCCACCCTAACAGTGCAGGCCTGCTTGATTCTCTCTCTCTTTCTCTCTGTCTCAAAATAATAAATTAATAGACTTAGGAAAAAATTGAGAAAATTGAATTCTGACCTCAGATCTACAATAAACCAGCAAGTCATTTAGTCTCTGTAAGTAGGATTTCTTTCACACAAAGCAGGGAAAATGGCTTCCCAGTATCCAGTATAGATAGTTATGTTAAAAATAAAGTAAAAGACGTATGGAAAAGTAAGTATATAGACATTAAAAGTTCAGTTTCCATTTTAAAACAAAATAGAAACTAGGTACCATATCAAAATATGCATATACACATACAAAAGTAGATACCAATAAATACTTATCATATTTAATATTTCTAATTTGAAACTTAAAAAACACTAGTGTCTAAGAAATACAATGCTTTGCTGTTTAAAATAAGTCAAAATAGGGTGCCTGGTTGGCTCAGTCATTAAGCATCTGACTTTGACTCAGGTCATGATCTCACAGTTCCTGAGTTCAAGTCTAACATCAGGTGAGCTTGAGACCCTGCTTCAGGTAATACATGAGCCTTGGGTGAGCCCCGTTCCTGTCTCTCCTCCCTCTCTCTCTGCCCCTTGTTCACTTGTACCCACGGTCACACACACTCTCTCTCTCTCAAAAATAAGTAAGTGAAATAAAATAAGTCAAAATAAACAGCAATCAAGCGGTGGGAAAAAAACTAATTAAGGGATGAAATTACACTAAAAATAAATCATTCGAAAATTAAAAGCAAAGGAAAATTTTCTTTTGTGGTCACACACCACTTTATTACATCTTGATAATGACGTTTTGTGAAAGTATGTTGGAGAGCTCTATCTAGTGATTAAATGGTAACTTTGCAAATTCTAGTAAATCTAATGTTAAAATTTCAGACAAGAGGAAAATGGGAGAAGTGTGTTGGGGAGAAGTACGGAGTGGAATCCCCATAACTCTCTCTCTTAAGAAAAGCGTCTCAGAAGGGTATCAGGAGTCCATTATCAAAAGGTGCTTATAACAAGTTCTTAAACAGCAGCATAACTCTGGTATAGAGTATTATACACTCATCTGCTGAATAGCTGAAAACATTTTTCATATCTGGAGACCAAAAAGTCCAAATTATTACTCTTCATTTAAAATGCTAATTACATTTTAGAAAGTGTAATTTATCAGTATTTTAAATAGGCATTACCTTTAACCAAGAAATTCTACTTTTTGAGTAGAGTTTATTGAGTTTATTTCTTGAGTTTATTCAAGAAAAACTTCACATTAGTACAAAAACATATGTACACTTCTGATGAGGATTTAAACTTGTAGGAGGCCATTTGGTAGAATCTTTTTTTTTTTTCCCCTCTTAGAGCACACACGTGAGTGGGGCAGGGGCAGAGGGAGAGGGAGCAAGAATCTCAAGCAGGCTCCATGCTGAGCGTGAGGCTAGCTCTCACAACTGTGAGGTCATGACAGAAGCCAAAATCAAGAGTTGGATGCTCAACTGACTGAGCCACCCAGACGCCTCTGGTAGAATCTATTAAAATAGAAATGTGCAGTCTTTCCCATGGAAATTTTACCATGAAGCATTCTTCTTGAAAAATACAAAGGCATATAGCAGAATATTTGATGCAGCATATTTGTGACCGAAAAAATTAGAAACAATGGAAGTGCCTATGAATAATGCAAATGGTTAAATAAACATTACTTCCCTAAAACAGAATAACAGAGTCATTTGGAAAGATTCAACTAGATATGCACTGTGATGTGCTGCAAAGGGGAGAAAGCCATCCAAACACTGTGACAGCAGACTGTTTGTGGGACCCGAGAAAGAGAGGGAATTAAACAGACATATAAGCTAAAGTCGTATTTCAGGGTTTTTTACAGTACGCATGTACTACCTTAATTTTTAAAATTAAACATTCTTCCTCGACTCTACAGTAAGTGCTTTCATGATTCCATAGACTCATTTATTACAGCGTTGCTTAGCCAAAAGATGGAAAAGGGATTTTTTATATTTAAAGTACCCAATCTCTAGAACAGAAAAGATGAGAAATCTGTGCAGTTCTACCTGCTTCTAACGTGTCTGGTTCATCTGGCCTCTGGGCGATCTGTAAGTAATACAACAAAGAGCCATACAGGTGTGTCCTCACTCGCTGGAATCCGCCACCTAGGGAGACACGCAGTAAATACCCTTATTCTAATTAAAGTTAAAACAAATATAAAAAGGTATAATTTGTAAGAAATTTAGATGAAAAAAAAAACAAACCTGTCTTCAAAATGAAGTCTAACAATTTCTTCAAAATGATGTGAAGCGAAGAATCTCCAATAGAAGCAAAACCCACAACCGGGTTCTCTGCTGGAGCAGGTGGCGCGAACGAGCTATCGAGCATAAAAGCGTACTGGGTCTCTCCGGGTCCCAGGACTAAGGGTTGCTTCTGCTCTGTGCGAACGGCTTGGCTCAGGTGAGCGGTCAGGGTGAACACAGCACCTGCCACCACTGGCATTAACTCCTGCGCTGCCTCATCATCCAGGATCTGGAAGCAGAAAAACAAATCAGCGTGAGGACTCAGCTTTCAGCTACAGTCATTAACAGGTTTTACATACGCTGAGCTGGTCAGCTACCAGTAAGAATATAAGAATGGAAGAGTATTATTCAAAGAAAATAAAAGCTAATAAATAGATACATTTAAATATGATACTGGAAACAGGTGTTCTCAACCAGAAGGGATGCCTATCAAAATTCGTTAGAGAGGTTTTTAATGTAAATTCATATAAATGGCCACACCACCAGAGTGTCTCACTCAGTGCGCCTGGGGTGGGATCTAGCACGCTAGATCATTGTGACACATGGTCTGGTTGAGAGGCACTACTGCACAGAGCCTTTCTCAAGGATTGTCTTTTTAAAAAAATTTTTTTTAACTTTTTTTATTATTGAGAGACAGAGAAAGAGACAGATCATGGGAGGGGCAGAGAGAGAATCTGAAACAGGCTCAGGCCCTGAGCTGTCAGCACAGTGACCGACGCAGGGCTTGAACTCCTAACCCGCAAGATCATGACCTGAGCCAAAGTTGGACGCTCAACCGAGTCACCCACGCGCCCCTCAAGGATCATCTTAGCACTGGCAGTACCCAACTCCATTTATTCTTAATATAAAAGGGGAAAAAAGGATGATGGGGAACTGTCTTTTTAAGTAGTATACAAATATGTGTTCAGCAATATAGGAAGTAATTAGGAACTAAGGAAGTTTAGGAAGCAATTTAGGAAGCACGTTACCTTATCATGCACATCTTGTAAAATATCACGGATAATCAGCTGTCGATCCTCCGCCTGAATGAGGTCCTGGGGACAAGCTGTCAGTATAATCTCCACCAGCTGCCTCCAGGACTCCAGCACGTGCCGTTTTGCATGAAGACACTGAAGCAATTTGTTTCTTCCTACCACATACTGCAGTATAGTGCTGATTTCCTGGAGCCACAGAAAGTGAATCACAAGGTTAACACAGGGGCATATAATGTCTTTTACCAAAAGAGTCCTATTTTAAGTTCTGGGGTTTTTTTTGGCTTTTTTTTTTAAGTAATCTCTACACCCAATGTGGGACTCAAACTCATGACCCCAAAATTCAGAGTTGCACACTCCATCGACTGAGCCAGCCAGGCACCCATTTTCCTATTTTTAACAGTTATTTATTCTGTCAGTTAATCTGAATACATTTATAGTTTATTTTGGAAACCTTCCACTTGCATGCCAGTCAGCAGAGGTGGTATGGGTTTTCTGGCTCCATCTTCTTTGTCTTGTCTACTTACTTAGACTTACTCCAGCCTGGAACTGCCTAAAACTGAAGGTCAAGGGCATGTTTCTCTGACATATCTTTTATTTCTTTGCTTCTTGCTATGGCCTAGCCAGCTGCGTTTCTATGTATGTGGTTCTTCCCACCTTCTCACCCATTACTCCCCACCTGTGTTGAAACACCACTCTCTCCTCCCTCACTGACAGAGAGCAAGGGAAGTCTAATACACAATATGGGCAGGTTGCAAATCCTTCACTAGCCTAACAGAAAAAAATGTTATTTATTCTGGCATCTAGACATTAACTTCAGTTTAGTTTGTACATTTAAAATCAAAAACGAAAGATTCAATTAATGTTTAATTTCAAGTAGTTTATAAATTAGTGAACTACAATTTATGGTTTTGTCTTCTAACAGGCAGTTAAATAGTTAAAAGGTTCAAACTAACATGTACTCAGTAAGGCTTACCTCCATCAGGAGAGGTCTCTGTCCTATGGCTGCCATACCCTGAAGGGCATTTACTTCAGCTACAAGGACCCTATGAAGAAGCTACAGAATTGAGAAAAGAGTGAAAAATCAGACCATTTCAGAATAATAACCTCTAGCTATTACTACGAACTGCCCTAGAGGAAATAATCTTGGATACCTTTATGTATAATCTATAAGTGGCTCTGTCAAGTTTCTAGTCAAAAACCTTAGGTATCCCTCACATTACTGAGTGGGACCAAGAAGCCTCAGTGGCAGGTAAGTTAGTGCAAATGCCCTTGGATATCTTCTTCCTATTAGTGAGGCCATTACCATTTACCTGGTAGAGAGTTAGAACCATTCCAGAGCTAGGTGGTATGACTACTACCAAGAAGGTGATGGGGAACCTTTTAAAGAGGTAACATTAGTGTGGCCTATTCTGTTTCATTTTCCAGCTGTTAGAAAAGTGAAAACCACAACCCAATAAACCAGTATCCTAATCAGAAAACAACTGTATGGTTCTATTTTTGTCTGAGGACTCAGAGTCTAAACCCACTGATACTGCACACACTTTAAAACAATCCTCACCTTGACATTGCAGACTGTCTGTCCCCGTAAGTTCTTGTGTTCACAGTTAGCAATAACTTGTTCAATCTGGGCCCGATCAAAGAAATCCAACTGCAAAGGCTCAGGGATCTCCTGACTGAAGTCAATCGAGTCAAGAATACTTAGAATCTTTCGACGTACTAGAAAAAATAAAGTTCCATTTTATTTGGGACAGTGAGGAGAAGAGCAAACCATTGTACTTGGCTCACAAAGATAGTGCTATGTTCAATAAGGGGCGCTGAGGGGGCACGTGAGTGGCTCAGTCAGTTAAGCATCCAACTCCTCGTTTTGGCTCAGGTCATGATCTCATGGTAGTGAGATCGAGCCCCATGTCAGAGGCTTCACACAGAGCCTGCTTGGGATTCTCTCCCTCTTTATCTGCCCTCCCAGCTTGTGCTGGAACTTTCTGTCTCAAAACAAATAAATCAACATGGGCGGGGGGAGGGGGAGAAAGCATGTTAAGTCCACAAACGGAAGACTGGACTGTTAAAAACTAAATAGTCTAAAATCTAAAATCTTAAAAAAATTGTTAAAATCTAAATTTGACTTTATTTCTAATACATCCATTTGCAAAAACATTTTTTCCCATTCATTCATCCTAGTTATAAAAAAAAATTTTTTTTTTGAATGACAAACAACCCTTTCTATAGCTTTTCTATACCAGTTCAGAATCTGCAGATACAGGGGGCATAATTATCTCTTATAATTTTAAGCAACTTAATATATACCTATAAATTTATTACAGATTCACAGGGTTTTACCTTTTGTAGCAGTGTCAAAGTGAAGGAATCCAGAGACAGACCTATTTTCATCTTCTATTCCTCCTTCACCATCTGTTAGAGCATCAGTAATAACAGATCAAGAAGAAAAACATACTCATAAAATTTCTTTCAAAATAACCAACATAAGGTGTTTTTTTCTAGGTCACTGTTGCTAGGTCAGAGAGCCCTCTGCAAATGGATAATTGAAATGCAAAGATGATGAGAACTTACCAACATTCATCTAATTCTTCCCGTCCCCAGGAGATCCACTTCACAATTGTAAAGAGGATAATCAGAACCCCCAAAGAGGCAGGACCCAGTCCCGCCAAGGCAATGATTAGAGAAGCTTAATTTGCATGTATAACACACATTAAAATACCTTGGGTCATGCTGGCTCAGTGTGACAAACTCCACTGAATATTTGAATATAGCAGAATGTGGGTGCTTCAAACAATAATGAAATAGCAATTATGGGCTGAATTTAAAATTTTGTATTTAAAGGAAAAAATTCAAAGACAGAAAGAACTTGGTTAGCCAACAATCACATGCTAAGCACGAGACTGTGGTGCGTGTCTTCACACAGACCAGTCAGCAGCACAAGAGGACACATGACAACATGCACACGCTCACCGGAGTATGGTCTCACAGGCATGTCATCCAGTAAGAGATGGAGGAGCCTCTGGGTATGGGACCGTTGGCGATTCAGAGAAGTTACCCGTAGTTCTATCGAGGCAGTCTTCATTAGCCACGACATCTGGTTCAGCATGGACATTTCATACTCTGCAAGTGAAATACACGAGTTTAGTTTCCCAGAGTAGTAAGACGATCCACAACAGACCTGAATCCGATCCACAACAGACCTGAATCCGTAACTCATCAGATATTCTGTAACATAGTCTGTAACTTCTGAAACTTGGCCTCATAGTAATTTATCACTCTGTACGAAAATTAAAAAACCAAAAACAGATGCTAAGAGAGAAAAAAAATAAGCATGTATGTCTATAAAAGATGAGCCACAGCAAATGAAGGACAAAAGAAAATCAATTTTCCATTATCAAGATAATCTCACACTTATCCATAGCATTGTAAGTCTGTCCTACTTTGACATTAATATAAGACTTCATACTTAAAAAAAACAAATTCTCAAATATATAACTTATTAAAAAAAATACCCTAACATACAGTTTGACTTTCATTTCATAAAACAAATACCTAATGCATAATTTTATGATATCTCTTAAGATAAGCAAGGACACATAATTTAACATATATTTAGGGCTGGTCTTGACAGCACAGCAGCCACAGCCCTGCACTACCCTCTGGCTGTGGGCCTCAGAAAGGGCCACAGGTGACCAAGGACACGAGCAAGCTGAGGCACAGCCGCCAAGGGCAGCTCACCAAGCACGCCTAGGTCACCCGGGACATGAGCTGAGAAGAGGTAGCATGCTGCTGCTCAAAGTCTCCAAGGGCCAGAGGACTCAAGTTCATCAAGAAAAGGGCGGGGATACATCAGCACCAAGAAGATGAGAAGAGCTGAGCCCCTCCCCTCTCTGTGCATACTGAAACCTTTCCAGAAACAAAACAAAACTGAAACCTAAAATTAGGACTGAGAATCACTATACAAGTTTCTGAATCCAATATTTTTAATATGCCTGATTTAAAATCCTAAACTCTAACAGTATAAACATAAAATACACCAAACAGTACTACTACAACCACCACCACCACCATCAGTAACAAGCAAAACTTATTTTTTAAACTAGATTGATTTTTGAAAGACAGATACAGTAATAGACAAAGCATTAACTTTCCTTTCTAATTAGGTATAAAGGAGGGTTGCTTAAAAAGCTTATAACATAAACAAATCTCAAGACTAAAAGTAAGAAATGATTATGAAAATGAAGTGAAAAATGTTTTGCCATTAGATAATTCCCAAGCGTCTCTGATATCATCACTCTAAAAAGTGGATTAGAAGCAGAAAATTACTAGCAATAAAAATTTATTATGAAATCTATGAGCTTACACTTTCCAAAACATAAATAAAATACAAAAAAAGCGGGGGGGGGGGCGCCTGAATGGCTCAGTTGGTTAAGCATCTGACCTCAGCTCAGCTCATGATCTCAGTCTGTGGGTTTGAGCCCCATGTCTGTGCAGTCAGCCCAGAGCCTGGGGCCTGCTTCAGATTCTGTGTCTCCCTCTCTTACTGCCCCTCCCCTGCTAGCTCTCTGTCTCTGTCTCTCAAAATAAAATAAAGACATAAAAACATTTTTTAAATATATATACATAAATAAATAAACTTAAAAACAAAACTTCTTGGACTGTAACTGTCTAGATATAAACTGAATTCAGAAAATTGTTATGAATTGATCAAAAAGAAAATCATATAAAGTAGAATTCAATAAAACAGAGTAGCCTAGGATTGTGTCAGTGAGGTCAATAAACTCAGTTATCATTTCCATTGTACTTAGCTTTCTAGTTCTCACTTCAAGACCTCAAGTGGTTTCAATATATACACAAGAAACAAAAGTAAAACAATATATTTTAAATACCTTCACTCAATAAATCTAAATTACCAGAATCTTCTCATATAAATATTTTCTTATCCCTTCAACACAGAGTAAATATTTTATTTGGTAGTACAAGCATCAAATTCCATCCCTGACACGGTATTTTTAAATAACTTTATGCCAACAGCTAGAACATGAGTCTTCTCAATAACAAATTACAAAAGCAGCCCAAAGAAAAGAAGAGGCAAAGTAACAAAATGAAACAGAATTCCACAAATACCATAACTGATACCCTGAATGTTATAAAAATAAAATCGCATGGACTTTACAAATTAGTTATAACGGTATGGGAAAATAATGTCCTACCTTTGTTAGAAAAAGGTAAATGTTGCAACTGGGAGAATAAGAAATCCTGGCTGGTTCTCAAGTACCTCATCGTAGGGCCAGATGTGTCCGAGCACGCGCACAACTGATATATCACCTGAAAAGTTAAAATGAAGTAAAAAAAATACACAAATCATTTCTTTTGTTATAAATTTTAAGATAGAAGGTCAACTTAGATTTACTAAATGGAAACTAAGACCCATCAATAACTTTAGAAAAATTGATAAACACATGCAAAACACAGATGCTCAGTTATAAGCAGTCATCAGCACCCCAACTCAAGAATACACATTGGAATATACTGAGTGCTGATGACATTTTTATACAACTAATGTTTAAGTCAACCTAACTATATTTATTAATACATATAGTTAATTAACAAACATTAGTATTTTAACTATTATTGATAGCAAATCACTTGGAAGTAACTGCTAAAAGGTTTTTTACGTTTTAATTCACTTTTTGAGAGGCAGAGAGAGACGGAGCACGAGTGGGGAAGGGGCAGAGAGAGAGGAAGACACAGAATCTGAAACAGGCTCCAGGTTCTGAGCTGTCAGCACAGAGCCTGATGCACAGCACAGAGCCAAATGCAGGGCTCAAACCTACGAGCCATGAGATCATGACCTGGGCCAAAGTCGGACCCTTAACTGACTGGGCCACCCAGACACCCTGGAAGTAACTTCTAAAAACCATACTTAATGCAGTTGAACCTTAGGAAGATAATAAAGTAGCCAGGATTTTACCAAAAAAAGTACAAAGAAATACACAAATTCAACTAAGTAACAAATATAAACTCTAAATTAAATAAAAATTTAACAGAAAATAACAGAACTGGGGATAAAAGCTTTTGTATCAAATATAAGACTTTACTACCTATTACATATATAAAACTCACCATTAGGTATATGACTATCATATACCTAAATAGATAAAATGGCAAAAAACATTTGACAAGAAGAGAAAATGTATAGCCCACCATCAAAAATGTCCATCCTTTTCAGTGATAAAAAAATTAAGAGGCACCAGCATGGCTCAGTCACTTAAGTGTCCGACTTCGACTCAGGTGATCATCTCACAGTGGGTTTGAGCCCCTCTTTGGGCTCTCTGCTGTCAGTACAGAACCTGCTTTGAATCCTCTGTCCCTCTGTCCCTTTCTCTGCCCCTCCCGTGCTTGCACTCCCCCCTCTTCTCTCTCAAAAATAAACATACATTAAAAAAAAATAATAAGGCCTCATTGGCTCAGTCAGTAGAGACCGCAACTCTTAATCTCAGAGTCACATGAGTTTAAGTCCCACACTGGGTGTGGATTCTACTTAAAACAAAAAACAAAAAAAATCCTCAGGCAATAAGGCAGGCCTTTTACTATAAACACCAAAGTTTTTAACTATAAAAAGCAAATCCTGGGGTGTCTGGGAGGCTCAGCTCTTTAAGTGTCAACTTCAGCTCAGGTCATGATCTCTAGGTTAAGGTTGGTGAGTTCGAGCCCCACATCAGGCTCTCTGCAGTCCATGCAGAGCCTGCTTCAGGTCCTCTGTCCCCTTCTTTCTGTGCTCGGTTTCTCAAAAATAAATAAAACGTTAATAAAAAAAAAAAAGCAAATCCTACTATTTGGCAAAGTGGAAGTGAAAACTTTCATTTGTGAATAATTTATAAGTACTTATGAGCTGCTTTCCCTGTAACAGGCATTTTAAATTCATCTGTTATGGGCACTACTTAATACCTACTATAATTGTCAAAGATGACTTGCAAATGAAAATCTGAGCTCATAAAACGATTCATATCCTTTGATCCAACATTATTTGTAGATTTGTAGATTCCGTATTTGTAAATTTATCTACATGCCAAAACTTAGGTGTAACTCCAAAATTAACACACGCATACTCCTGCCGTCACTCACAGAAAGGGAAGGAGCAGCAGAACACTTGCGCTGCCCCGTTCGCACGCTCTTGGCTGAGGCTAAAGAAGGCCACGCTCTGTCCTGGTTTCAGCTGTCACATCACAACAGGTATCCTGACCACATTTTGTATGGGATCTGTTTTTCCTACTTTGTATATTTTGTTAGTGATTTTTTTTTCTGTTTTAGAATGGTCACCAAGCGTAGTACTGAAGTAGGTGCTCCTGAGAGCAGGAAGGCTACGCTGCGGCTTATGGAGAAAATACGGTATCGGGTACGCTCCATTCAGGTACCAGCTACAGTGCTCCTGGCCATGACTGCGATGCGAGGGAATCAGCAATATGTATTAAAGTGACTTAAACAGAAACAAATAAAACAAGGTTATTTAATTATTGATGAAAATGTTGGGACAGAGGCTTATAGGATTCTAACACTGTTTTCCCTAGGAGCAACGGTTCAATATTCGCCAATTCAGTGTTCACTGTCAATTTATATATTTTTTAAAATATTTTTTAATGTTTTATTTATTTTTGAGAGAGAGAAAGAGACAGCATGAGCAGGAGAGGGTATGAGAAAGGGAGACACAATCTGAAGCAGGCTCCAGACTCTGAGCTGTCAGCACAGAGCCCGACGCAGGGCGCAAACCCACGAATTGTAAGATCATGACCTGAGCTGAAATCGGACACTTAACCAACAGAGCCACCCAGGTGCCCCCACTGTCAATTTATGAAACCAGTAATGACAATCACCTGCAAAACCATGTCTGAAATTATATATCTTTTAAGTGTTTACTTACATGTTTTGAGAGAGAGAGAGAGAGAGAGAGAGGCAGGGGGAAAGGGGCAGAGAGAGGGAGAGAGAGAATCCCAAGCAGGCCCTGCACTGTCAGTACACAGCCTGGCATGGGGCTCAAACTCATGAACTATGAGATCATGACCTGAGCCAAAACCAAGAGTTGGACGCTTAACTGACTGAGCCGAGGTGCCCCTGGAATTATACTCTTAAAATAAACATAAAACAACAAGAGTAACTAAAGGTGTTTGCTAGAGTAAAAAACTTGGAAACAATGTAGAGAAAGTTCATACAGAGAGGGGGAAAGGACACAAAACTGTCAGCTGAGAATAACCATACAAACAGGTATACACAAGGAAAAAAGATAAAAAGAACACAAGGTAAAAACTTTAATAGTTCTATTGCAGATGTATGTTTGTCTTCCATATAGCTTTGGCATTATTTTTTGATACTCTATGAACAAAAATCTGATAAGCTAATAATCAGTGTCTTCAAACAAAACAAAATCAGTCATTCATATCAGATGGTCAGTTAAGAAGATGCAAGAACAGATGCTCAAAGATGTGGGACAGGTTATACATTAGAGGGAGGACACAGAAAAGGAGCTCCCAAAGCACCGCAATCCATTTTATAAGCATGTGTCCTGTTCCTGAGACGAGGCAAGGAAAATCTCCATCCTCAGACAGGAGAGAACACAGGCCCAGGCCAAATCTCAACTTCTACACCCAGAAAGCCATGTACTGTCAGTAGATGAAGGTATCGGTAAGGCCCAAACTAGTTCTCTTTGCTGCAATCAGAGTTATCTAAGCTAACAAGCTCTTCGAAGTTTGAATTGTTTTCTGAAGCAGTGAAGTATAAACCTTTAGGTGAAGAAAGCCTCTTTCATGAAAAATGGAGCAGTGTGCCCCGTTAAAACGCGCATTCTGAGTCGGGAACGGGTCCTGAGATTCTGCTCTAACAAGCTCCAGCGAGGTGCTGCTGCCGAGGCTGGACCACACGTGGAATAGCAAAGTCACAGAGCATATGTAAGACGCTGGCAGGCTGCTGGACAGCTGGTCCAGACCTGCTTCCTGGGCCAGTACAGTGTATTAAAAATCAGAGAATCTGGCAGTGTACGCGCTTCCTGGGCTGTCAGAGCCTCCTCCCACCCCACCCCCCAACCTTTATGTTTTAACTCTGCCTAATACTTTAGCCTAGATGATTAAGCTTATCAACTACATCCACCTAAATATGTTGAATTCTGTAATGCTGCTAAAATGTACATCAGGTTTATTCTCCTGTTAAGGAAGAATTCATTTTGATTCTAGTACATACAGTGAAGGGCTGTGTGGACAGCCAGAGGATAGAAGAAAATAGTAGAGAATTACAAGAAAAGAAATAGGAGAATAAAGAAAAATCTCCAGTTTACTAGAAGTCACTGATGCCTTTTTTATTATAGCAATATAAAACCAGGGCACTACTGAGATGGAGAAATTAGTCACATCCTATACAGCTTAGTTCTTAAAACATGAAATGAATAAAAGAAATTATCACAAGTGAACGTAAGCAAAACAGAAGTTCTCATTCTAGGTTAAACTGACACTAAGTGGACTTTCCACCATCCTACACCTAGCTCCAGTGCTGCAGGATGCACAGCTTCTTAAAAAGTGCTTTCAGGGGCGCCTGGATGGCTCAGTCTGTTCAATGTCAGACTCTTGGTTCGGCTCAGGTCATGATCTCGAGGTTCGTGAGTTTGCATCCCGTGTTGGGCTCTGTGCCGGCAGTGTGGAGTCTGCCTGGGATTCTCTTTCTCCCTTGCTCTTTGGCCCTCCCACTCTCTCTCTCTCTCAAAATACATAAACTAAAAACAAAAAACAAAAAAAGGTGCTTTCAGCCACATCTTACATTCTCAGTTAAGTCTCATAACAACCCACAGCACAAACAAACACTCAAGAGAAGTTTTGTGGCACGCCCAAGGTGACTGAGCTAGTTAAGGGGCAGAGATGAGACTCCGAGGTCTTCTGACCCAAACTCATTACTGTCTTCACCAAAAAGAAACAACTTGAAATAGCACTCATGTTTCCATGCTTTCTATGCTAGCAGGTCAAAATCCACCTCAAATTACCCCTTATTTTTCAAGTGAGCAACATACAGGCCTATAGATCTATAGGATCTGGGAATCTCTGCTATGTAGACTTTATTTATATGTGAGAGACAAGGCAAACTACCAAATGAATTTATTTCGACTCAGGTCTTACTGTTTTACTTCCGTGTCTGTCACGTATGCAAGCGTCTGTCTAAATGTCCTCTACCAAGCCTTCTGCGTACCTGGTAACACAGCTCAGCGAGCTGAGGGGACTCCCTCACGGCCACTGGGCCTGTTCTGCTGTCAGTTCCCTTCTCCAAGATGTTTAAGATGGCATGAAGGCATGTCCGAGGGCAACCTAAGACTCCTAGGTGAAACCACAAAGAAATTCAACTTTTAAAGTTTCTGCATTAAAAACATCAAAGTATCTTTAGAAAAGTTAAATTCCATAAACATATGTTCTACTGTAAACACCTCTACAAAGACTGACACCAAAAATTAATAACTGCTAATTTTCTAAGGCTTAATTTGTCCAGACTTGATCTAAGTTCTAAAGATTGACGTAACACATGACCTCTCACTTTCAGAGAATTATTCCATGAGTCCTGAACTCAATGAATGACCACTCAACTAAACAAATGCGACAAACAAGTGTCTGTGTGTCTTATGGCCATACCTGGGTCCTGTAGGTTTGTGGTACTGACAGGCTTCTTCAGTTCAAAGCCCAACAGGTAGAGAGCAAGATTGGGTGGATTGCGCTCCAGAGAGGTTATGAGAAGATTCAAAATGTGGATTCTTGTTTCCTGATGGATTCCAGCTAATTTCTTCTCAAGTTCTGATCCTTCATGTGGAAACCCACAAAACAAAATAGTCAACATATGACAAATTTAAATACATAAAGCTTGCATTCCAAACCTACATGTTTTCTTCAAGTTTACCTCATCAGCCATCACAGTGAGTTCAGATGTGTTGAAGAGCCTTCCAGAAAGACTTACCAGTTTGTACTAGCAAATTCCCAAACTTCTCTATCATCGCCAATAGACAGTTAATAGTTTTCTTTATGTTAAGTATTGATATAAAGTAAAAAGTGAACACGTTAATATGTCATACCCTGTTCTAGGAGCACCCACATGGCTCGTTTGGTTAAACGTCCAACTTCAGCTCAGGTCAAGATTTCACAGTTCATGAGTTCAAGCCCCATGTCAGACTCTGTGCTGACAGCTCAGACCCTGGAGCCTGCTTTGTATTCTATGTCTCCCTCTCTCTTTGCCCCTCATCCACTCACACTCTGTCTCTCTCGCTCACAAAAATATACAAACATTAAAAGAAATTTTTAAAAAAGAAAAGAAGACATACCCTCTTCTAGACGCACAAATTCTTCTGTATCTTCACTATCCAAACACTCCACAAATCCAGCCATCAGCTTCTGACTTACACTCTGGAGTCATATAAAGATTTGGTAAAAGACAAATTTATAAAGTTCTCTAATAATATGAGAGACATTATGATAAATATGATATATATTTATAAACATTTGTCTCTAAAGAAAAAAGGCAAATCTCTAAAGTATTTAGGTTTCAGTTACACTTTTAATAGGACACTCAGTTCCTGAAATAGTAGTAAGTTAGCTCTCTATAGAAATAATTTAAGAAACAAAATTTTTTAAAAAACTATTTTGAGGGAGAGAGAGAGCAAGCAAGCATAAGTGATGGGGAGAGAGAGGGAGAGGGGGGAAGAGAGAGAGAGAGAGTGAGAGAGAGTGTCAGTCCCAAGCAGGCTCTGCACACACAGGGCTCAATGTCACAAGCATGAGATCATGACCTGAGACGAAATCAAGAGTCAGATGCTTAACCAACTGAGCCACTCAGGTGCCCCAAGAAACAAATGTTTTTAACTACTGGTTTCAAAACGTGCTTCCCTAATTTTCTTTCCCAAAGAATCAAACCAGTTTAAAAAAAAAAAAAACATTAAATTGCCATCTCATGACTTCTTCATTTATATACCCAGTGGTATGAGATCTTAACAAAAATTAAAATAAAATTCTCATCTTCCCTCTTTACAAATGTTTTGCCTGTCACCAGTTTTATGTTTCTGGGCTGAGAGATCAGATACGACTCAACATCCTCAAGATACAGCAGAATGTTAAAACTGGTCATAGTAACTCATACGCACGAGTGGGCTGAGAAGCCCGCCTTCCACATCCCCGATCATGCCGTTTTCAGGAACCTCATCAAAAGGCCAGATTAGACATCAATATTTTACTATAAACAGTGGTTCTCAACCAGGGGGGCACTGCCACTCCAGATGGCACTTTGAGAAATATGTGGGGATAGGGGCACCTGGGTGGCTCAGTGGGTTAAGTGCCCAACTCGTGGTTTCAGCTCGGGTCTCATGGTTTGAGTTCAAGTCCCATTTCAGGCTCTATCCTGCTTCCCTAATTCTGTTTACCTTGAACTTCTGTTCAAGTCCCATATCAGGAGCTTGCTTGGGATTCTCATTTTCTCTCTCTCTCTCTCTCTCTCTGCCCCTCCCCTGCTTGTGCTCTCCCTCTCCTTCTCAAAATAAATAAATAAACTAAAAAAAGACAGAAAGAAACATGTGGGAGTATTCTGAGTTGTCACAACTAAAGTTTACTACTGAAAGGGCGGGGGACTAGCGATACTAAAAGTCTTGCAATATGAGGAAGAGTGACACACAAAATGAAGATCTGTCCAATCCAAAATGCCAGAAGAGTCCCTGTTTTAAAACACTACAAAGGAGGACACAACAGAATTCAACTCGCTAAAAGCAGTGATTTTCAACATGAAGATGCCATAGGACAGATGCCTATCAAGAGGAAAAATGAGTAGCAGATTCCCCAAGAGTAGCTATTTGGGGAGCTATTCAGAACACAGAGACTATAAACGGGATTAACAGAAGAACAGCTGAAAACTGTCTGTAGCGCAGTATCACAAGTGACACAAATGTAAGTCACCAGAAAGCCACAGAGGTAGATACAGTGAGACACACTCAAAAGCAGAGGCTCCCGCAGACTGTGCACAACTGACAGAGGAACAACAGACCCGAAATGCAAGCAGAAGCTGCACTCACACACCTTGGCGGAGCAACAGTCCCGCTAAGCCTTCCTTCACGTGCTACGGTGCACAGCACATGGTCACACACCACGGCGCCTGTGCTGTCACCACAGACGGCACTCTCGACAAACACGGCTCACAGCCCCGCTCAGGAACAGGTGTCACCATCGAATATAAATATATTTACTCTCACAGAATCTTTTCATAAACAAGAATAAGATTCCTCCACAGACACGGTGACTTCCGTACGTACTCAGAATGACCCAAAAGAAATAACAACAGGGGGCGCCTGGGTGGCTCAGTTGATTAAGCATCCTTCCGCTCAGGTTTGTGAGTTCGAGTCCCTCCTCAGACTCTTTGCTGTCAGCACAGCACCTGCTTTAGATCCAGATCCTTTGTCCCCCCGTCTCTCTGCTCCTCCCTCTTCCTCTCTCTTTCTCTTTCCCTCTCTCTCTCTCTCTCTCTCTCTCTCAAAAATAAACATTAATAAATAAGATGAAAATCGGTTACCTGGTCATGAGTGAAATCGCCAACCAATTTTATCTGAATGTTAGAGTTGCAAGAGATACAGCAGAGGATCTTGGCACTTTCGAAAGCCAATTCTGGATTAGTATTGCCATGATACAGGTATCTTTGGAACAAGAAGACATTTGAGGAACAATGTGATGCAACTTTTGGCTTTTAAAACACTCTTCTCAACAAAGAACATTTAGAATCAGGGTCACAGAGCACTCAGGTAAATTAGACAAAGATTTCCGTTCTAACTAGATACAGCCTATTATGGATGGAATTGCATTCCTCCAAAATTCAATCGTTGATATTTGAACCCAAAGTGAACTTATTTGGAAACAGGGGCTCTGCAGATAGTCAAGTTAAGGTGAAGTCACTAGGGAGAGCCCTGGTCCAAAGACTGCTGTCCTTATAAAAAGGGGGAATTTTGGAATAGACACACACACACACACACAAGGAGAATGCAAAGTGAAGCCGAAGACAGTAATCAGAGGGATCTCTGTAAGTCACAGAGCAAACAGTGCCAAGTAAGGAAGCCCGGACACACACAGTGAGAAGTGTGCTCCCGAGCCCTGTCCTCCAAACACCCAGTCTCCCTACAACAGACAAATAGTACTAAGATAATGTCATTTTACACTTAGAAACGTTTAGGAACAGAATCCATTAAGGAAGAAGAAAAATTGTAAAGGTCAGTGTAATTAAAATCAGAGGCACTAAAGAAGGTAAGAATAAAATGAGCACCCCCACTCACCCACCAAGTTATGAATAAGAGATCAGATTTGGAAATCAAAGACAAAATGCCCACATGATTTAATTCCACATTTTTCTACCCACAAATGTTAACTTACCTGGCAATATTCACCACATTATCGGCCTTCTTAGTTCTGGGATTGATTCCCTGTAGTAGCTGTTCTAAAGGAGAGACAATTAGAGCCAGCTGACTCTCTCTTAGAAGATCCATAAAGAGATTTTCCTTTTGCAGAGTAAGATTGAGAAGGGCAAGGCAATGCTGCACTGCTTTCTCCAAATGCTTCTTCCCTACAAAAAATATAAACTGAAATTAGAAAGTTCTACATGAATCTTAGAAATGCAGAGTTCTTAGGAAAACCAGCTAAAGGACAAATTCTGGACTCAGAAAAGCCCTCAGGAGGTCACTTATAGCAGCAACTTCATAAAACTGTTCACTCATGCAATTCACGGTAATTTGCTAACGCAAGACTCCTTGTATGCAGTGGTTTCTCGTCATTCTGCCTTATCTCTTTCGTGATTAGTTAGAGCAATGGTTCTCAGATGGGGTGATTTAGGGCCCAGAGGACACCTGGCAAGGTCTGGAGATACTTGCTTGTCAAAACTGGGATAGCACTACAGGCATCTAGCGTGGGTGGAGCCCACAAAGCCCAGGAACGTCCCCACAACACAAGATTTTTACCGCTCAGAATGTCAATGGTGCCAAGACTGAGAAGTGATTTAGAGCAGTACGTGCTCAGTGCAGAAAATTTGCAAATAAAGAAATTGAGAATTTGAACAAGGATCACCTATAATCCCACCATTCGAATTTAAAATACATGGGTTCTGGAGCCAAACTGCCTAAATTCAAATCACAGCCCTAAAACTTGCTACAGATAAAGATGTGAAACCTCTCTCTTGCATACTCTCCTTATTTACAAACTGGAAATAATAATAACATCTACCACATAGGGCTTTTGTACTGCTTAAATGTGTTTAATAAACTTTTAAAAGGGCCAAGTACATACTAAGCACTCAATAAACCATGATAATTAGCAGTAATAATAATATTAAGTGAAATTTATTGAACACTGTGTATCGGTCACTCTAGCAAGTGCCTTTACAAACACCATATGGACAAGAAACAAAAACTACGTTAGATTTAAACATAAGCCCGTTAAGGAGATCAGAGTGAAAGAGAGACCATTATAATTACCTACAAGAAGACCGTGCAAGGAAGCACAGCTCTAGGGACAGTCTCTGTAACTTACTCTTTCACTTTTAACATACGTTGCTTGTATGACTCACTGAAATTACCACTGTGGATGCAGAGACTCTCCCAGTGAAAAAGAACTTCAAAAATCATCTATTTCAAAACTCCATTTGCCGGAAACGAAAATACCAAAATTGTTTTCAAGACACTGAGACGCTCGGGCACGCACCAGGGAAAGGGGCATAGGTGTCGAGCTGCTTCACGCCTTCCTCCAGCAAACTGAGAGCAAGCTCCAGCATCGGGGACTCGTTCAGAAGATGGTACATCAGACTAAATCCTGGTGGCTTGTAGGCTATGATTTCTTCTCCTACACAGAACATAACACCGTCCAAGAGATGGTCAGTTAGTATATTTGTCACACCCTTGATTTATATGACCTATGAAGCTTGTAAATTAAATGGCATCTAAATGGGCAAGGTTCAGTTTAGAGACAATGACACAGACTGTATACAGTGGTAGTTCCCAAAGGGCTGATTTGCTCACAGTAGTTACTTATGTTAACTCATTAAAGGATCTGTAAGGAGGTGTTCTTTCTTTTATTCAGCAAAATTTTATTTTTCTCTTGCTCAGAACAATTAAAATAACTAAAACAATGTAACAAAGATTATATTCCAACTTAATTTATTAACTCTGAAATAATTTGTATCTTATATATATATAATTTGTAAGTTAAAAATAGCTTTATTAATAGTTGACAGCTTATTTGAAAGCAACAAATTACCTTGTAATTCCAGAAACTGGTCTACAAAATCTTCAAGTTGAGGCTCATAATCTCTGAGCAATTTATAAAACACCTCCAAAACCACCTCGGCAACTTCCCACTGTAGAAAGAGACAAATATTACAGTAACGATAAAAGAGTCCAAGGTGATGGCCTTATTAGGCTTTTCATTCCTCCCACTTTTCTCCAGAACAGGACTGAAGTCCCTTCTCCAAAGTGTCAAATATCTCATATTTTTGCTAAAATTCTCAGGCTGTAAATGGTCCAAGAAATCATCTAATCACCCTTACGTCGCCACAGAGAAAGCTAGTGACACTCAGAGCATGAATAACTGCCCTCAAACCATAAAGCTTGGTAGCAAATGTGCTGCAAATTAAGCCCCAGACTTCCGTTCCCAGACCAGCATTCCATCCTATGGCTCCAGCCAAACAAGTTAAGAAGACTCAACCGCCGGTAGGCTTGCCATTAACACCTTTTTTGTTAAAAATGTTTTTTTAAGGAGCAACAGGGTGGCTCAGTCGGTTAGGCTTTGGCTCAGGTCATGATCTCAGAGTTGGTAGGTTTGAGCCTCGTGTTGGGCTCTGTGCTGCCAGCTCAGAGCCTGGAGCCAGCTTCAGATTCTGTGTCTCCCTCTCCCTATGCCCCTCCCCTGCTCACGCTCTCTCTCTCTCTTTCTCAAAAATAAACATTAAAAAAAAATTTTAAAGCTATGCCAAAGGAAAGATATATACAATAGTATAGATGGTAAAATTAAAACTTTGCTCTAAAAAATGCCACTGCATAGAATTTAAGGCTGAGTCTGGTAACTGCAGAGAGGGTGGATTTTTAAATTATTATTTTAAAATAATTTCCACTACACATAATTTTATCAAGGCTGAGTCTGAGAAGTGGGATTATACAGGGGTTTTTTTTAATTATTATTTTTAAATTACCCACGTATCTATATCTTCAATAACTTCAAGATCATTTATTTAAATAAAAAAGGCTCATCACCACATAATGATGGATTTTAGGATTTATAAATATATACACTAGCTCTATGTTATTTATCTCAATCTAAAGGACCATTTTTGTGAGAAGCTAGTGTTCTAAGATAACAGTGACCGGAGTGAAACCTGAAGAAGACAAGTGAAAAACACCCGGGAAGCTGAGGACGGACAAGTTGGGGCGGAGCTGAGGTCGGGGGCAGCGAGGGGCACAGCAGCCCTGGAAGTGTCCAGATGCACGAAGGAGAAACAGTAACCGCCGGCAAGGACATGGTCAACTCGAGTTATAAACAGTTAGGTCATAATGACCTTTCTAAGAAAACGCAAGTAAGATACTTGAGACAAGTGTGAAAACGCAGAGGTCACAACTACCAGCATCCATTATTCAGCCTCTGAAACAACTTTTATTAACAAGGCATGGCTGCCATCACTGCTTTCATCCAGTAAGGAAATAGATGATAAAGAGGTAATTTTAGGACTTAAATGCACACCTCTCTCAGTGTCCATTTTAAGTATGTGAGAAGCAAAAATCACAAAACAATGGACAAAAAATGAGTTTCAGTTATCTGAGACTAAATACTAGAAACAAACTGTGTCCAATGAAAGGATAATGAAAACATAAACCTTGCTACATACAAGTAATAATTACGCAGTCAATGAAGAGATGGTTCTCAAAGAACCTTTGATGGCATGAAAAAGTGCTCATGACACTGTATTTAGTGGCCAAAAAGATACAAGCCAACGATCTCAGTTTAAGTGTATGCGTGTGTGTGTGTGTGTGTGTGTGTGTGTGTGTGTGTGTGTGTATGAAAAAGAGTAAGTTATCTTTCCACTGGCAACAGGATTATGGATAATATTTCTTCTTGTATTTTTCTATATTTTCCTAGTTGTCCCAAATTAGCACAAACAATATTATTTTTATAATCACTAATATAACAAATAAACCCAACAGGTTCAAAAACAGCAAATTATAAAGTAGAAATGTTCCTACAGGATACATCAAAACATATTCTGTGAGGCAATGAACAATATTATAGACTAAGTGAATTGTGTCAGAACCTGAAAGGATCTCTTACATAGCTTAGTGGTTATGAGCTTGATCTGGAATCAGAGTCCTAGGTTCAAATCCTGGTCCTGGACCTTAGGCAAGTTCCTTAACCTTGCTAAGCCTCCATCTGTAAAATGGGAATATTAATAGTACCTGCCTCACAGTAATAATGGGATCACATAACACGACATGTACAGTTCAGTTGTGGGTGTGTTGCAACCAAAGCTAATATGTATGTAAATGTCAGGGCTCCGTCAGCCTCGATTCCTGGCAAACACACCAAAAGAATGTAATACATCTTCCCAGTAAGACAAGGCTTCACAACCCAAAAGTGCTACTGATCAATAGAAATGGGTGTGCAAGTTTAAACTTATGTCAATCTCTATATCATCTCAATAAAGCATATTATGTTTCCAACTGACAAAGGTGTGACATTTGTGGTTCAATTTTGGTCAAAATTTGTTCAATTAAGGGTCTGAGTTAACAATGAATTCATAATCAATTAAATTACTGATCACTAAAAAGTCAGTGCTTTGGTTTTCGTGCCCAAATTTATTTTTTTTAATGCACATAAACTAAACAGATCGCAGACATCTCCATGTCAAAACTATGAAATTTTACTGATTGTCAAAAGCTCATACCTTTAATTTATTTAAAAAAAAAAGGCAGCAATAACTGAATAAGGAGAAAACAGGTCTTCTCTGTGTCTCACCTTTTCAGCTGCTCTCCGGTAAGCTCTGGTGCGGAATCGAAGAAACACAGAATCTCTAAGAAACTGCAAATAAGGGTCAAAGCCAGGGGGGCGCAGTCCAGCACCCAAGTTAGAAGGAAATGCGCTCTCCACCAGGGTGCTAATGAGCTGGCAAAAGGCCCGAGTCAAGGGGTATTCTTCACACCGGGATTCTATTTCATTTAGTTCAACCTTCCAAAAGAAAAAATAAAGAAAGTTAGTAACATAGAACAATCAGCTATAAAGTACGAAACATTTTGCAGACATTAACTCATTAGTATTGAGCTGGTCGTCATCAATACTGCACCAAAAGATACATTATCTCACCATTTTTCATTTAGAGGAAAAGACACACAAGTATTACTTAAATTGAGGTTAATCAGATGGAAGAATTTCAAATTCCCCCATATTCTTCCCAGCTGTGAATTAAAAATAGAAATCTTATATGTTTCTTTATGAAAAGAAGAGAGGGAGAGTAGAGAGAGAAGAAAGGAAACAAAATAAGTAAATTCTCACTTCAGGTTGACTCAAGTCATCTAATTAAACTGAGTTCAAAGCAAACATTGAGTTTCGACGGCTGCCATAGCACATCCTTCCATGATCTAAAACCTGAAGTATTTTGGTTCCTCTCAGAAAAAGTGTCACCTCCATTTCAGTATTGACCAAACAATACTTCAAATGAAAACATATTAAATTTTAAAATTATAAGGAATCTAATAGGGTAAGAATAATTTTTGTTAATTTTCATTGTGTGAATGTATGAATAGAGCATTTAAACCATAAGGAGGGGCGCCTGGGTGGCTCAGCTGGTTAGGCCTCCAACTTCAATTCAGGTCATGATCTCACACAGCTTGTAGGTCCGAGCCCCCCTTCGGGCTCTGGGCTGACAGCTCAACCTGGAGCCTCCTTCAGACTCTGTGTCTCCCTCTCTCTTTCTGCCCTTCTCCCACTCGTGATCTCTCTCTCTCTCAAAAATAAATAAACATAAACAAACAAACAAACCAAAAGAAAAACTTTACCTCGATACCAATCGCTTGCCTCTGGCTTGGAACCCTTACGGTCTGCAGTATCTTAAAATAATAAGAATGAGATGTTAGAAGCATTCCCTAGTCCTCATGAAAAGCAGCTGTAACATAACATTCATATTCCCCATCCACAGCTTGCATGTGTCTTATGATGCTAATCGGAAAAGACAACTGAGAAGTCTCCGATGCCCTTTCACTAGCGATGTGTGGTGTGCAGGTAGAATGTCCAATTATTTAGGATTCAGAAAAACCGATAGCTTCTAATTGCACATAGGATGTATTTTCAGCAAATTTCCTCTGAGATATTCTAGGGATGAATCTTAAGAACAAAAATTTCACCAATGTTCAATACCAGCCCTACTATTAGCACCAGAAAACCAATAATTAAATGTTAAGAACAGGTTAGAACAGGTTCCTTACGTGGGCAAAAGTTTTGAGTTTAAGCTATTCCGACCCGACCTTACTAGGAACATAGAACAGTATATGGTATAATTAATTACATTTAATGTCATGTTACTTAACGTTCTTACAAGTTGAAAATATACTATCAGGCAGAATCCATTAAAAAGAAGTCCTGCTCTAAGGACAGAAATGTCTAAGCCCACTCATGTTTCATTTTCTGTATAAAGAAGCACGATAGGCACTTAGAACATGAAGTACTGATATACTTACAAAGGAAAAAAATGAAGTATTAATACTAAACCCAAAGTGACTCAGCCTCTCGGCACACACCAGCTCCCTTCATTTGGCTCTCACAAAGTATCATCACATCTTCTGGACACATGTTAGAAAATAACTAGACTATTTTATTGCCTCAAAATGGTGTTACGATCACCGGTTCCTGTGTGTTGTAATGTTTTTTAGACAAATACATATTCCACTTAACCACTTTCCTAGAGATATTTCTGTAAAGCACATCATCATTCTCCTTTATAAATTTAGCATCTATATTGAATAACTACACCTTCACAGAAAAATACCAAAAGGCCTTACATCTAAAGAAAGAAAAGTTGAAGGGAGATACTTCATTCTTCTGGTATGGGACAGAAAGACACAGAAGGAAGAAGCGAAAAAGGAAAGTGGATGCTCCCCACATTTAATGAGTACAATGCCTGATGGCTGTGGTCAGCCTGGTCTCAAAGACAAGAGTTGAGGAATTCTGTCCATTTATTAATTTTTCACAGACAGTGAAGAGGTCTTAAGAGAAGAACCCATCTCCAGGAACCTAGTGAAGCTGTCAGCTGATCCAAGAGAAAAGCGCAACGCTGTCCGTTTCGGATGCTATGCTCAGCACTACGGGAAGGCCGTGGCAGACTGGACGTTGCAACCTGGATGCCCTTGCTTCTACCATCCTGTAATACACAGGCGAGCTTGTGATACTACCTGAGTGTATTCCAACGACTGCCAGAGGGAAGCAGCAATTTCGGGGGATTTTCCAAAAGCTGCCAGGGTCTTGAGCAGCTCTGCTTTCAGAACAGGGGGAATGCTGCATTGCAGGAGTCCCAAGATCACCACAACAGGGGTCCACTGCGGATGCTCACAGAGCGCCAGACGCGCATTTTCACTCTGGGAATTGAACACAAAACGAACAAGAGAGATGTTCTATGTTTAAAAGCTAAGGGAAATGACCAGCAATGATCTAAATAGCTAGCCCTTATGCCGAGCATTCAAAGGCCTCATACATACTAAAACAAAGAGAAGCCTATGGCTTGTGCTTGAGGTCTATCAGTGGACCAAATCAGAGTACAGCTCAGTCAATGTAAAGAAGGGAGGAGATATAGCCTTTTACAATTACTTTTATAGCTGCAAGCATGGAAAATAATACATAGGAGGTAAATGGTCAACCAGGGCCACACAAATCTTACCTGAGTACTGTCAATCCTGCCTATAACAATGTAATATGTTTTTTACTACAATATATGAATAAATGCCCTTTCAATTTTTGAGGGAAAAAATGGAGGTATATATGGTATCAAACACCGCTCCATTTTAATTCAATAAGGAAAAATTACTATATGTTTTAATGTTTAATAATGTTAATCCTAGGAAAACCAAAACCTTGGAAGACACTCTTCCTATCTTTTTTTTTAATGTTTTATTTATTTTTGATACAGAGAGAGACAGAGCATGAGAGGGGGAGGGGCAGAGAGAGAAGGAGACACAGAACCGGAAGCAGGCTCCAGGCTCTGAGCCAGCTGTCAGCACAGAGCCTGACGCGGGGCTCAAACCCACGAACGTGAGATCTGACCTGAGCCGAAGTCGGAGGCTTAACCGACTGAGCCACCCAGGCGCCTCACACTCTTCCTATCTTTAAGACAGAGTATCTACACAACTTTGCTCTAGAGTATAAGAGAAAAAAATTGAAGAGCTTGTGGAGCAGAGAAATTGTATAATGAAACTAATATTTTTTATGAAGACCAATTCGGGGGGCTCCTGGGGGGCTCAGTTGGTTAAGCGTCCGAATCTTGCTTTTGGCTCAGGTCATGGTTTCCTGGTTGGTGAGATGGAGATCCCCAGTCAGGCTCTACACTGGCACAGAGCCTGCTTAGGGTTCTCCCTCTCTCTCTCTCTCTCCTCTCTCCTCTCTCCTCTCTCCTCTCTCCTCTCTCCCTTCCTCCCTCTCCATCCCTCCCTCCCTCTTTGCCCATCCCCCATTGGCACATGCTCTCGCTCTCTCTCTCTCTCTCTCTCTCGCTCTCTCTCTCTCTCTCTCTCTCTCTCTCTCAAAATAAATAAAAATTTAAAAAAACTTTAAAGACTAATTTGGCAGTAGCAGGTAAGATGGTTTGGTGTAAGGAGAGAATAAAAGAGTACTACAGTAAATAACTTTTTAATTTAAAATATTCTTGGGATCGTTTATAACAATAGTGATAGAAGTTTTTGCAAGTTGAGTTTGTCCCAGATTTATGTGTCCTAACACTTATACTTGCACATGTACGCAAACTGCGGTGCTAAGTATCGCTCTTTGTTGGAAATACTGCTCTTGCTGAACTGTCTTGACCACTGACTATGACACAGTTTCTTATTTATGTAAATACTTGCATCCTAGTGGCCACCAGGCTTTGGATGCAGAACCGAGAGCCAGGTTTCAGGAACTATTGCAAACCTGTCATCATACTGTGCATCTAGTCATAAAACACTTAAAACTGTGAAAATACAGTTTACATTTAATTATACATAAATGGAGAACTCAATCCAGTACCAGTTAGGTTTTTTTTATTTTTTTTTAACATTTATTTATTTTTGAGAGACAGAGACAGAGCATGAGCAGGGGCGGAGCAGAGAGAGAGGGAGACACAGAATGTGAAGCAGGCTCCAGGCTCTGAGCTGTCGGCAGAGAGCCCAACCCAGGGCTTGAACTCACAGACTGTGTGAGATCATGACCTGAGCTGAAGTCGGTCACTTAACTGACTGAGTCACCCAGGCGCCCCCAGTACCAGTTAGTTTGTACATTTTAGGGGACTTTTCACATCAACTGCCCATCTATATAATTTATAGTGTGACATGATGTGTTTTTAAAAAACTACCTAGAATAAACCCATTAAGGATCTAGAGGAAGAGAAAAACTTAATGTAGAACTAAGCTTTTAAAGTACATTTTATTTTTTAATTCTGGTGTTGGTACAAATGTTACTTATGCTTTATTCATATCACAATTAGATCACCATGCTATGACATGGTTTATATTCATGGTGCCCTAGATACTTTTGTAATTATTTGTTGCAAACTTGTGACTGTCCCCATTAACTTTCTTTTTAAGTATTTTGTAGAAGTTTCTTAAACTTTTGCTTGTGCTTATTTAATTTTGAATAAAAGCTAAATTCATAATAAAAAATATATTCGTAGGGCGCCTGGGTGTCTCAGTCAGTTAAGCAGCTGACTTCAGCTCAGGTCATGATCTCACAGTAAGAGGATTCGAACACTATGTCTGGCTCTGTACTGACAGCTCAGAGCCTGAAACCTGCTTTGGATTCTGTGTCACCCTCTCTTTGCCCCTCTCCCGCTCTCACTCTGTCTCTCCTTCTCTCAAAAATGAATAAACATTTAAAAAAATATTCTTGGGGCAGAGCGCCTAGGTAGCTCAGTTGGTTGAGCACCTGACTCTTGGTTTTGGCTCAAGTCATGACCTCATGGTCATGGGATCCAGCACTGCGATGGGCTCTATGCTGAGCATGGAGCCTGCTTAAGATTTTCTCTCTCTCTCTCTCTCTGTCTTCTTCCCTGCTTGCACGCGCGCTCGCTCCCTAAAAATTAAAAATTTTAAAACGTAAAAATTGAGAAAAAAATTCTTGGGGCACCTGGGTGGCTCAGTAAGTTGAACATCAAAGTTGATTTAGCTCAGGTCATGATCCTACGATCATGGGATTGAGATCCACATCAGGCTCTACATTCAGCAAGGAGTCTGCTTAAGATTCTCTCAATGTCTCTCTCTCTCTCTCCAACTCCCCCGCCCCCCACAGCTGCCCCCTCTCCTGCTTACACTTTCTCTCTAAAATAAAATTAAAAAAAAATTAATATTATTTATGTATACATACACACCAACAAATACCTATGCTAGGGAACCTTCTAGAAGAGTGTGAATCCAAAAACCAATTCTTATTTGCCCTTCTATTTTCTTTCAGGTATATGCTATTTATTATTTTCACATTAGCTGATGGCAATAAGGAGAGCTATCATTACAACCTCTGAAGGTAAAGAAACACAGAGCTTAAAACCAGAATTCTGTGTGTAAAATTCATCACTTATAAACTTCAAGCATTTCACAAAAATTTGGGAGTAACTTAAAATGCTCCTGTGCTAGAAAACAAATAAAATTACACCCTCACATACTATGGATGATAATTACCCAAGTAATGATGGTAGAGGTGAGCTGCAAAAAGGCAATCAGTCCATCCTGCTCCTTCTGGGTGATGCCACGTGAAGGCAGGTGACGGTACTGCACACTGTCTGCACTTGGCAGATCCTTCCGCAGGTGCTCATGGTAAAGCATTAAGGAGTGAAAGAAATGTTCCCACGAAACAGGACTGCCACCTGTTCCCTGAATATTTTCAACTGTAAAGAAAGACAACACAGAATTTTATTTCAAAAATGTCTATGCACTTGCTTAAAAATGGAAGGAAAAATAAATGTAAAACAATAAACTTAGCCTTTGTTTGTCCTAGATAAGCAGGGTATGCTATCTTGTCTGGAATAACCAGTGTGTTGAAAACTGGGTAGAATCCATCTGTGAGCTAAATCTCTGGATTGATTTTTCCTCAGTGCTAAGAAAGGGCGATATCCATGTAAAAGCAAAAGCAAATGACTTGGATGTTAATTATCTACTTTATATCCAGTAAGAGTTGTCTGTGTTGTCCTGTAACAACGCAGGGCTACTTTCCCCATCAGATAATTCCGAAACGTGAGCTTAAATCCCCACAGAGTGAGATAAGCACAGTCTAGATTTGCAAATTACACTACTCCACCACAGACCAAGCACAGACCAGACAAGCAGGCCTTGACAGGGTAGTCAAAACACTGGCCTTGGAGCTAGGCAGACCTCAACTCCAATCATGTGACCTTGGGTAAATTACTTCTCTAAACCTCAGTTTCATCACATGTAAAATGAAAGTAGTAAACTCTACGTAGCAAAGCAGATATTTAATAACTATTTCTTTCTCTTCTCTTTTCCCATGTTTCGATTTAACGAGACTCAAGTCTGAAAATTAAATAAGGAAATTGGGAGAGGTTGACAAACCGTAAGTGCAGAAATTTAGAAAACAAGTACTAATGAACACGAATTTTAAAAAATCAAACTCATATGGCATGGGTATATATGTTGAATACCAGATGTGTTCTTGGAAGTTTTTATTTATTAATTCTGATTTCTTAAACAGAATTGTATTTAACAAAGTAAATGGTAAAACTCCCCAATCTGTGAGACCATAATTAAGGCATCACTATGCATAAAGCCACCAAGGTACTTCTTTCCCGTTATTATAAAAATAATTTATACACCTGGTAGAACCTAGTACAAGTAACCAACATTCTTTAATAGGCAGGGGGATAGTGAACTCAAGAATGTCATGGGGCACCTGGGTGGCTCAGTTGGTCCAACTCTTGATTTTGGCTCAGTTCATGATCTCATGGTTTGTGAGATCGAGTCCCAGGTCAGGCTCCACACTGACAGTACAGAGCCTGCCTGTGATTCTCTGACCCTCCCCCACTAACTCTCTCTCAAAAAACAAATTAAAAAAGTCACAACAAACTTAAATAACATCCAAATTTTTCTTACCATGACTACTACCATTAACTTTAAGCAAGCTGAAACAGTAGTGGGCGCACTGTGGCCCATTGGCCAATCCCTGAAGCATTTTCAAATAAGGAATGTAAATCGTCGGAGGCAATAGGTCACCCATTTGCCTAACAAATTTAGACAAGACGACCTGAAATAGGGAAAAACCAATAATTTACAAAAAGCTTAACTTTACAGTAGCACTGACTAGCTAATAAAGACTACAAATGAATTAAAACTAAGTGCACTGATTTAATGCCTCAAAGACAAAATAATCTGGTATTCTACTTATGAAATATTATTTCTTCAAGACTGTCATTAGTAATTTAATACAATTTTAGACTTTTCTGTAAAGAGAAAGTACATTTTTTTCAAAATATCTCAATGCTACAAAACATAAGGCTACACACATTTTATTTTTTATTTATTTTTTTTTCCTGGGGGAGTCTTAGGTTTATTTCCAGTCAGGCTGGGGGTGGGGTGGTGCCACCACACCTCCTCTGACCTGCTGGAGGACCAGACATGGCACAGTCCAGCAGCTTGGGGATTGGCTTCCTTTTCACAGGTTAATGCCAGGGGGTCAGGTAGTTGACACGACTATAGATTGAGCCAAAGCGGCGGAAAGCGTTCAGGGTGTCGTAAGGCAGGGGCTTCTGTCCGTAGCGGTCCAGGCTGGGGTTCTGGTTGAGACAGTACCACCAGTTCTGGGTCACCTCTGGCTTCAAGTAGCGCACCCCAAAGCCACTGAAACTCTCCACTGCGGATAGAGCATCTGCAGCCCCCAGCCTGCCACCAAGGCTACTCACATTTTAAATAAGTAAAACAATCAAAGAAATTTACTCCTCTAAAATTAACCAGCAAAGTCAGATATACCTGGACCCCAGGGTACCTGAATCCCAAATTTAGTATGAAGACCTAGGAACCTGAAGAATCTTAGATGGTAACCTAAAAATACTGTTTCGTGTTCTGGCCAATACCACATTCCCACATTCCTGTTCTGTAAAGCCACTTCTTAGTTTTTCCTTTTATCTTTGTTTATTCCTTAAATCTATTAACAAATAAAAATGTGACTCAGACATTCAGTCTCATTGGTTGGACTTCAGAACTGAAAATGTTACCAGTCTCTGGAAGTTATTGTTAAATCTGTTAGATATAACAGTGATTTTTATAAATATGGAGAAAATTGTCTGCATTTTTAAGAGATATTAACTTATCCAGTAAAAGGTGAAGTGTCATGCTGTGTATAAGTTACTTTCATGCACTCCAGAAAAATAACAGTAAAAATAACAATAGTGGATGAAGCAAACAAGGCAAAATGTTAACAGCTATTATATTAAGATGTTGGGTATTCATTATAATTATTCTTTCTTCCAAGTTTGAAATATTTCATAATATAAGGATTTTTTAATCTTCAAAAATTTTAGTAACTCCTCTAAGACATTTTTGTAAATGGGAAAAAAGTGAAAAATAAATGTAAGAAATGTGGTAAAAAGAAAAAGCGTGTGATCTCAGACTCAGGCATAACTGAAAATTATTCAACATGGAAAACTCTAGAATAGGAAATCCCAAAAAGATGAAGATTGATACTGTAATCCATCTTACTGGTTACCGCATATCATTCTTTAGTTAATATAGGACAGAAAACGGACATTTTCCTGCATTATATACTGACCCATGGGCATTTTGTCATCAGTCCTCACTTCTAAGTCTTTCCTTTTAGTACCTACCTAGCCTAGCCTCCCCAACTTGTTAAGAGTGGTGCATACTGGCTATTGTCATGCCTGCTGGGGACAAATTAAGAATAATGAAAGCCAATAAAATTCAAGTAAGTGACACAGAAAGACTAGACACCTTTCTATGATTGAACATACCTAACATGTTTTATAAAAGACTAACTACATAAACTCCAAAATGATCAGAACTTCAATTTAAGTTGTTTCAAATTTCCTCAAGAAAGGAAAAAAGTGTACATTTCTAAAGGTTGCACAAGCAGTCATTTGTGTTAACAGCATTTAGGAATTAACTTTCTTCATGGTTCAAGACTCCCACTTACACTAAGGCAGAAAAACAGAAAAGCTAAGCGCTCACCTGGCGTTGAGGGGGTCGCTGATGAGCCACCCCAAGGTAAGAACCTATGATAGTGGAAGTCTGAAGAGGCTCTGAGGGACACCAATATTCCAGAGCGAGCTCCAGATTAAAAGGGTTCTTTTTATATAGCTCACCAATCTGCAAAGAATAAGAAAATGCCTGTAACTAAAAAATTACTTTGAAATGAAAACTTACATTTTTATGGAACTCAATTGTTTAAGATTTTACACTTTGGTCAAGATGCCTAACTTTGGTTGGGCAATAAATAACAAAAGGAAGGAGAGACGACCATGCACCCAGTATAAAGGCTTACCAAGAGCATTAAGTGTTCCAGATCCCTTCTAAGTGAGATGGGAGGTTCATTACCCATCTGCAAACTCATGTGAATCATTCGAGCATCTTCATCTGCCCGATTCCTCAATTGTTTCACCTATTAAATGCATGACAAACAGTTTAATATGGAAATTTATTAATACTGAAACCAGGAAACTTAACAGTGATTACACAAAAGAAAAAATGTTAAAACATCTATTCCACTTTAATAACATGACACCATATACTAGGAATTCTATTGTGATATCACTATCCATGATTTATAATATATTAAAACATCAATGCATTTTCCACCAAAGAGAAATTGAGTTTAACAACAGTGTTTATCAACGGGAACATTACTGACATTTTGGACAGGACATGTCTTCACTGGGTTGGACCATCCTGAGCACTACAGCACAGTTTAGCATCCCTACTGAGCTACCTAGTAGCTACCAATAACCCCACTAAAGATAATATAACAAGCAAAACTGGAGTTATTCATTTCCCCAACATGCTATGAAGGAAATTATTGCCTGGCAGAGAACCATTACCTTATAAATATTCATGTAAACTAAAATGCCACCTGAAATAAAAAACATAACAGGGGCATCTGGGTGGCTCAATCAGTTAAGCATCTGACTTCTGCTCAGGTCATGATTTCGCGGTCTGTGAGTTCAAGCCCCATATCAGGCTGTGTGCTGACAGCTGGGAGCCTGGAACCTGCTTCAGATTCTGCGTCTCCTTCTCTCTGTCCCTCCCCTGCTCATGTTCTGTCTGTCTGTCTGTCTCTCTCTCTCTCTCAAAAATAAACATTAAAAAAATTTTTAAAAATAATAATAATAAACACACACAACAAAAAAGGGTGCCTGGGTGGCTCAGTCAGTTAAGCATCCAACTTCAGCTGAGATCATAATCTCATGGTTCATGGGCTTGAGCCCCACATTGGGCTCTGCACTGGCAGCTCAGAGCCTGGAGCCTGCTTGGGATTCATTGTCTTCCTCTCTCTCTGCCCCTCCCCAACTTGTTCTCTCTCTCTCTTTCAAAACTAAATAAACATTAGAAACAACAACAACAAAAACAGAAAGCTAAACAAAACCACAATTACAGGTGAAGATTTCATATTCCTCTCTCATTTTTTTGAAAATTTATTTATTTTCGAGAGATAGAGAGAGAGACAGAACACAAACAGGGGATGGGCAGACAGGAAGAGAGACACAGAACCCGAAGCAGGCTCCAGGCTCTGAGCTGTCAGCACAGAGCCCAACTCAGGGCTCAAACTCATGCAGCCCAACCGGTGAGCCACCCAGGTGCCCCCTCCCTCGCTATTTAATAGAACAAGTATATGAAATCTGTAAGGACATGGACGACTTAAAGAACACTATTAACCAACCTTATTTAACTGGCATTTACAGAATACTCCACCACAGCAGCAGAACATACATTCCTTTCATGTGCACACAGGACATTTTCCAAGTTGACCATATTCTCAAACATAAACAAACCTCAGCAAATATAACAGAACTGAGATCCTATAAAGTATGTTCTCTAACCACAACTAAAATAAACTAGAAATCAGTTGCAGAGAGACACTTGGAAGCTCCCAAACATTTGAAAATTAAACAACACCCCTTCTAAATAACTCACTGACCAAAGAAGTCTCAAGGAAAATTACAACACATATTAAATTGAACAAAAAAAGGAAGCAATATATCAAAATTTATGTGACACAGCCTAAAGGAGTAATTAAGAGATAAATGTGTAACATTAAATTTTTATATTAGAAAAAGAGAAAGGTTTCCAGTCAATAATCTAAGCTTCTAAAGAAACTGAAATGAGAAGTGAAAATTAAACCCAAGGCAAAAGGGGGAAAATAATAAAGAGCAGAAATCATTAACAGTAAAACGAAGTATAAGAAAATCAATGAGAGGTGCGTGGGTGGCTCAGTTGGGTAAGTGTCTGACCCTTGATTTCAGCTGTCATGATCTCACAGTTCAGGAGTTCGAGCCCCACATTGGGCTCTGTGCTGACAACACAAGATCCTCTCTCCTTCTCTGTCTATCCCTCCCCCTCTCAAAAACAAATAATAAAACATTAAAAAAAAAGAAAAAAAGGAAAATCATGAAGCCAAAAACTCATTCTTTGGAAAGATGAATAAAATGGATAAACCTCTAGTTAGGTTAATTAAGAAACAAAAAGAGAAGACACAAATTATCAGAATTAAGAATGAAAAAGGAAACATCATTACAGAACCTACATACATGAAGAGTACAATAAAGGAATATTAGGAATACCTTTATGCTGATCGACCTGAACGAGAAGGACAAACAAACTTTGATTGGCACATAGAACCAACTCAACAAAATCCATTAAATAATGCATAAGCACTGAACTCCTTGTTTGTTGCCATTTGAGGTAGTTTTTCCATTTGCTTTATGTGTTTCAGGAGGTACAGTAGCAGAACCACACAATATTACAAATGTAGGTCCTCTGTGGTGCTTTATGTTTTAGTTTAATTAATTTTAATGTTTATTTATTTATTTTGAGAAACAGAGAGTGCTCAAGCAAGGGAGGGTCAGAAAGAAAGGGAGACAGAGAATCCCAAGCAGGTTCTGCACTGCTAGCACAGAGCCCAATGTGGGGCTTGAACCCACGAACCTGAGATCCTGACCTGAGCCAAAACCAAGAGTCAGACGCTTAACCAACTGAGCCACCCAGGCGACCCTGGGGTGCCTTTTTAAATACACACACATAAAAAGTGAGTTCATAGGGCTTTACTCCCTCATTTATTTCCTGCCCCCATTTCGATGGCTTCCTTGGCACAACATTGCACAAAAATGCATATATTCTCAAGAAACCATCTGACGTGGCTCTAAAATTCCTTTTTTGGATCACAGTTATATCTTCAATTCTTTACTCATATAATTCTTTACTCTATAATTACACTATAATTAAGAGTCTAAACAGTTGCACTGATCCCTGGGGTAGCATGGTATTAACTTTCCACCTATAGTGATTTAACTATTACTTTCTCCTTATTAACTGTTCTCAATGTCAGACACATTATTCTCTAGGCTTATTCTCGGTTAACAGGTCTTATTTCATTTTCATGAATTACTAATTCAAAAGCTGTAACACAACTATTGTCAAATTACAGTCTATAGTAAAAGATTTTATTAGTTTCCAAAACATAAAGTTAATTGATCAGTTTTATTATTTCATAAAAATTTTCTATTGCTTTTTACTTATCCTATATTATTACACATACCTTCATTGGCATAAGTGCAAGGAAATCCGTGATGAGATTATGGATTCTACGAATATAAAATTCCTCCTGATAGAAGTTTTCTGACACCACCACGGATTCAGTGAGGAACAGGAAAACATTGTCAGCAATTGCAAGCTCTGCCATTGCTTCATCTGCTTCTGTGAATTCAGCCAGAGCTAGAAATATATTTTAAAAAACAGCACATGCAGAAAAAGTTATTAAACCAGACTATAATATTTCATAATACTCTGTTGTTTCAAAATTCAGGTATCTTCTCAACCTTCAAGCATGTCTATGCCCAAAATAAGACTGTACCCACTGTAATGACTCACAAACTCAAAAGAGCTACTGAAAAAGTACATTAGAAAACCATGTGCTCCCATCAACAATAGCCAAAGTATGGAAAGAGCCCAAATGCCCCATTGACTCATGAATGGATAAAGAAGATGGTGTGTGTGTGCGTGTGTGTATATACACACACACACATATATATATATATATCACAGAATATTACTTGATGATCAAAAAGAATGAAATCTTGCCACTTGCAACAATGTGGATGGAGCTAAAGGGTGTTACCAATAGCGAAATAAGTCACTGAAAAACAAGTATCATATGATTTCACTCATATGTGGAATTTAAGTAACAAAATAGATAAACATAGGGGAAGGGAAGTGAAAATAAGATTTAAAAAAAAGAGAGAGAGAGGGAGACAAACTAAGCGATTCTTAAATACAGAGAACAAATGGAAGGTTGCTGGAGAGGTGGTGGGTAGGGGGATGGGCTAAATGGGTGATAGGGATTAAGGCGAGCACTTTTCGGATGAGCACTTGGTGTTCTATGTAGGTGATAAATTACTAGACTCTATTTTTGAAATCATTATTATACTATATGTTAACTACCTTGGATTTAAATGATAAACCAACCTTGTATTCCTGTAATAAACAATACTTAGTTTTGAGAAAGGAGGAAAAAAAAAAGAAGAAAACCATGTGCTCTTCACAGTAACATGAGCGATAAAAAATTTCTTCAGAGATACATGATATAACGCTGATGTAATCAGGATATTTTTATCAAAACATTAACATATGAAAATGAGGCTAAGGCTTTAATCTCAGATGAACTATATCATTCAGAAAAAGGTTTCCCAACAAGTAAAACCAAAACGTGAACATGACTACCTAAGTAACTCTTCTAATTTGGTAACCAAGTAGCAAAAATTAAAAAAATTAAACCTTAACCTAAAGACAAACTAGTCCACTTACAGCTTTTTTTAGCTTTTTATTTGAAAACTTCAAATAGGTATCTAAAAATACAGAGACCAATATAATGAAAACCACACACACACCATCATCTAGCTTTGATATTATCTACCCATTTACAGTTCACCTTATCTCATCTAGATGTCCATGCAGTCCCAAACTAGATGAAAGCAAATGCCAGACAATTTAATATTTCACTCATAGGTATTTCTGTATACAACTCAAAAAGATTCTTTAAAGACAAAAAAACAAGTAACACATACAAATACCATTATATCTTAATAGCATTAAATCTTTAAAAAAATTTTTCAATATGAAGTACCCACAAAGTAATCAACTTTGCAACCGTTCCATGAATGTTATAAAAGATTTTAGTTTGGATTTTTGCTTTTTTTCTTTTGGGCAATCTGATTGCTTGTATCAGGATCCAAATAAGATCTACAGGCTGCATTTAAATGATACATTTGTAGGGGGCTCCTCCTGGATCTTTTTACGTTTCCCCTCGCCCTCATTTGCAGCAGAAACTAGACTTTTATCCTGGAGAGTTTCTACAATGGTTTGGTATCCCTCCCAGTGGTAAAGTTAACATATTCCTCTGTCTTCTGTTTATATCAAAATTGGTAGTTTGATCTACAGAGATGTGATCTGACTTAGAGTCAATTTTTTTGGTAAAAGTATGTCATAGGTGTTGTTGTGTCCTTCCATCAAGAAATACATTGCTACTTACTTCTTTTTAATTACATGTAAATTACTAGGTCACCTTGTGGTAATCTGGCTTTGGAAAAGAACTGCTATGTACTTTATTCTGCTTGAGCATCATACAAGGCAAATACATAGTGTGCTACTCAAAGTACATTTTCTTTTTTTTTTCTTTTGAGAAACAGTGTGAACCGGGGAGGCACAGAGAGAGAGAAAGGGAGAGTCTTAAGCAGATTCTGCGCTGTCAGCACATAGCCTGCTGTGTGGCTCGAATTCACAAAACTGAGATCATGACCTGAGCCAAAATAAAAGAGTCAGACGCTGAATTGACTGAGCCACCCAGGTGCCCTTCAAAGCACATTTTCATTGTCTTGAAAGGGGTCAAGAATATATAGAAGCGATGAGTCTCAACCAGAGGAAAATAGATGGGGTTTTATGTTTTATTTTACATTTTGAAATAAAGCTGTGTATCTACCCATACCATACAAACCTCCTTGAGAACAAAACAGTAATTCTTTATTTTGACTAATAATACTTATTAGGATTATAAATTAAATATTAATAACAGTGATTAATTACAATCCTTCACCTGAATTCAGAAATACTGGAATTAAAATCGCATGATGACCAATTCAAGAACTATTTCTCGAAAACTATTGAGGTAATAAAGCAGCATTAATATCTGAATTCTAGCACTTTTTAAAATTCAAGTTTCAGAAAGTTTCTTAGTTTAAAAACATTAATTGTAATGCCCCTAATTATCAAACTTATAAAAAATATGAACACATAAAGGTAAAGAGACTAAGTAGCCAAAGACTTGGGACTCAAAACCAGGTGTGGATTCCTAAGCCTATTCTCAGCAACAGCAAACTGAAGCACATTGTGTACCCTTCCAGACGAGGGCAAGAGTCCGTACTTCACAATGTATGAACTTAACCACCACATACCCACTTAAAGTTTAAAAAATAATTTTATGCCAGAATAGTATTAAAATAAGACTTGCAAATGAATAAGAGGTACAGTTCAGAAATAGGAGTTATACATGAAGATGAATGTCTAATTAGCCATGAATTAGCTTTAACATAAAAAATACTAGGCCAAAGAAAGACCCCCTAATAAAAAAAAATGCTTTCTGCAGTCTCCTTGTGAACAGTAGGACGCTAGTGAACAAAACATTCTAGAGTCACACAATTGATAAGGCTCTGTTGACACCCCACAACTAGAAAACATTGACCTGGATTATAAACCTTAATAAAATCTTTCCAGATCTACCGTAAAAACAAGTGACAGTTCTTTGGGCTTCAAATTACAACAAAACATAGTTCTCATCTTGTTCGAAGAAACCACTATAATATGAAAATTACATGAACGTCAACAGAAGAACAGGCCATGCTAGAGTCGGTCACAGACTATTAAAGCCAGACTTCCACATCCATTCTCAATTGATCCAAATATCTCCTTTCTACTCTGTTTTCTTTTAAAATAATACTAGTTTTTAATTTGTGAAAAATTATTTTGCAAACAAAACCAAGGAGGAAAACATGAAAGAAGAAATCATAAATTTTAATTTAAAAAATAATTGTGATACTCCCACTTCAAAAATTTAAGGGATAAAAGAAACTAAAAGAGCACTGTCACTGGCTTCCAGAAAGGGAAACCATAAAAGTATCTTTCAGAAGACCAGGGGGGAGAAAAGTCAGTATCTTACCACATTCCAAAGCTTCATTTAATACAACTCCAGATACCTTCTTGCGTTCGTGCTTATATATGGCAAAGATAACACCTCTTTCAAAATGCCACTCGAGTTGATATGTTCTTTCTCATAAGTAAATTATCTATAACCAATTTACCTGTCACATCAGGAAGCTGAGATATTCCCCTCAGTGCCAGCGCCCAGGCAAGTCTAACGGTGGCTTGCAGCCCAGGCAGCTTCCAAAGCTGTGAGTCTTGAAGGCGGGCGTGAATTGTGGCGATGTATTGTCTTTCTGTCAACAGTGGAAGCTGATGAATCATATCTGAAAACACAAAGTCAGACCACTATCCCAACTGGTAGAGAAATCCTCACTTGTGACACACAGGAATGATGGCTAAAAATCAGAAAACCAGACTACAATTATCAAAGAGTTATGACTAATTAATATCAGTGTTTGACAAACCAAAAATACACTACTGTAAAAATGCTATACAAACTAAAACTGAAAGAGGCCATTGACAATAATTTTGAATTTTAGTTCTTTTTTTCCAACGGATTTTTATACGTGTACTATAATAATTTTTTTAAATAGTTAAAAAGCCACTCATTTTTCAGCATATAAATTCTAAAATATAAATCAGTGCCATTTAAAGATCAAACAAGAAAGAACTAGAGGTGCCTGGCTGGCTGGATTGGTAACACATGCAACTCTTGATCTCAGGGTTGTGAGTTCGAGCACCATGTTTGGTGTAGAGATAACTTAAACATAAAATCTTTAAAAAAAAAAAAAAAAGACACAATTGTACTACATAAATAAATGCCTATATTTAAAACATCAAATAAAAAAGCCCAAAACAAGAATCCAAATTGCAAACCATCTACTTTGATTATAACAAATGGAATTGCTGAATAATAATTAAATTATTTTCATTTACAGTTCAATTATACTCTGATACTTCAAACAAGCACAGAATTCTGAATAAATATAAAATGGGAGGTCGTGAGATGGAGCTTGAGTCAGGCTGCACGATGGGTGTGGAACTTGCTTAAGATTCTCTCCCTCCTTCTCTCTGCCCCTCCTCTGCTCTCTCTCTCTCTGAGGATCCTGGGTGGCTCCGTTGGTTAAGCTTCAGAATTTGGTTCAGGTCCTGATGATCTCATGGCTCTTGAGCTCAAGCCCCACACCAGCACAGAGCCCTCTTCAGATCCTCTGTTCCCCTCCCTCGGCTCCTCCCCCATTTGTGAACTCGCTCTCAAAAATAGTAAAAATTTGTAAAACAAAAATACTATAACGGGAAACACCACTGACACCTAAGAAGAACTAGTTTATTTTACTTATTTTCTTGTACTTCCTTTTGATGTCAGTGGTTCCCAATCTTTAATATTTCTTTTATTAAAAAATTTTTTTTAATGTTTGTTTATTTTTGAGAGAGAGAACGCGAACGCACAGTGGGAGAGGGGCGGAGAAGGGGAGGACAGAGGATCTGAAGTGGGTTCTGTGCTGATAGCAGCTTCAGTGCAGCAAGCCTGGCGTGGGGCTCAAACTCTTGGACCGCAAGATCATGACCTAAGCTGAAGTCAGGGGCTCAGCCACTGAGCCACCCAGGTGCCCCAGTGGCTCCCAACCTTTAAACAAGAACACATTCTTTAATTTCCTGTAGTTTGAAAGTTCCCGTCTCCTATTATACACGCACTAATAATTCACTTTTTATTTATTAATCAAACATATATAGAACGATCAACAAGAAATTACAATTAAAATGAGTTAATCATCAGCATCGTAAATTGATAAAATTACAACATAATACAAAAACCTTACGTCCTAGCCTACGAAACTTTCTAGGCATTTCATTTTGCTGCTGCAAGTCCCACTTACAAGCTGCCATGAACGCAGCTTGCCCCCACTTAATTATGTGCTTCATTTCATTCAATACAGGAAATGTGACCACAGCGTTGTGGCAGCACTCCCGTATGAGCACAGACGGCGCTCTCCGTGACGCGTGCACTGTGTGGCCACCTGACTGGAGGAAAGGAGTGCTCGTGCTTTTCCATAAGCCTTCCCTAATGTCCAAGGTCACCAAAGATGAGCAGAAGAGGTCTATTCTCCCCACATGCCTACCTATTGAAAGACGCCGGTGATACAATCGGAAGTGGACAGGGGACAACTGTTAGAATAACTATAAATACCTATGACGCTAAAGAGCAATAATCTTCCTCTGCAGGAATCATTTTTGAGATCCTCTTTTCTAAGCAGTAACAATGTATAAGGTCACCAAGTAAAGTTTTTATATACTTCAGAGATAACACAAATCAAAGATGATCTATTACTAAAAATGATAGTTATCCTCCCCGAGAATGTTTTCATGAAAGGTCTGAAATGGACTAAAACATAATGATACAGGCAATTCAGTAAATTACGACATGCAGAACTCATGAATATGTGTTGCATAATCTTTATCACTTTCCTATTCCAAAACTGAAAAGGACAATAAAGACATCTAACAGGGTGCAGAATTTTTTAAATGTGATCTTTTATGTAAATATTCAAATATGGATGAACTGCACATAGAGGAATACATACAGGAATAAAATGCACAAGTTCTTATGTTAGTTAAAATACTACCCTTCTTGGGGCACCTGGGTGGCTCAGCCAGTTAAGCATTCAACTTCGGCTCAGGTCATGATCTCACTGCTCATGGGTTCAAGCCCCACATCAGGCTCTGGGCTGACAGCTCGGAGCCTAGAGCCTGCTTCAGATTCTGTGTCTCCATCTCTCTCTACCCCTCCCCCAATGGCACTCTGTCTCTCTCTCTCTCTCTCTCTCAAATAAACGTTTAAAAAATTAAAAAAAAATACTGCCCTTCTTAAATGTTATCTCCAGAATTTAATCTCGCTTGGAAAACAATGTATGAACAGGTATAAAGTCCACTACCATCTCGCTCCTCTGTGCTTTGCTCTATAAAACTGGTATCAAAGCAGTACAGGAGTGCCATAAGAAGAGCCAGGTTCACCGCATCCAGGGACCCATTCGCCTCAACTGTCACTCTTTCCAAATGTCCGATAAGAAGCAGAGTGTCATCTTTGCCTAAAGGGGACTGACAAGCCCAGGCAAAAAGGCTTTCTGCCAGAGACTGCCGGCACTCTTTGATGAGATCAGAAACCTAGAAGGAAAAACGTATGATTATCAGTACAGTGAAGCCCTATCTTCTCCCAAAAACGTAAACTACCTTTTCCAAAGCTAAGCAACTAAATAAAGCCATCTGAATCCACAAGTGATCCTAACCTCACGCCTCTGGAATTCTCAACAAACTCTACTATTAATTCATCATTTTAAGTTCCAAGCTCCTTGATGGGATGACCAATTTCTCTGAAGAATTCATTCCAGAAAAAGAGCTACGATAGCATTTAAGTGACTAGAAAGAAGGAAACAGCTACAAGGGCATTTTGGACATAGATGCCTATAGACTTTAATGTACGTTAGCCATTTTCTACGCTCATGTTCGAATGTTCTAATTGTAATGACTTTTCTGCCTGAGATCTGACACAGACAGACAACCCATGAACCGATTCACTGAACCCTTGCCTCTTTTCGATGTTTTTCACTGCCCAAACCTCTCTCCCGCTGTAGTTTCTCAAACTCATTGTTCACATCAATCTGTGACACCAGAGTAAGCACTTTATAAGTCAATCCTTGCTCCATCAGTTCATCTGTAAAGCGTGTTGTCATGGAAACCAGCTCTGGACTGTAATGAAAAGAAATCAATAGCGAAAGTTACACTGAACAGTAATGTATACTCTTCTTCATCATACAGATATAGCAAATGCTCTTGACGATAATGTTACATGACTGGAAAAAAACAGGATGAATTATAACCCAGCTCTTTTTGTTCTTTCTAGGTAACTGAGCATCAATAAACTTCTAACCATTAATAATTCTCTTCTATTTGTGAACAAAATAAAACAGCTTTAATCCGTCATTCTTTGCAGAATAAGGAAGTATTTATTACTCAGCAATGTTATATATCTTACTTAAATTATACACACTAGAAGGAAAAATTTATGTTATTTCTAATAATTAAAATAGTAATTCTTCAGGTAATTTTTAATAAAGTTTGAAATCCTAAGAAGCAAACTGACCTGAGTTCAAGGGTCCATGTCTTTCCTCGTCTAGACTGTACCAAGGCTTTCAGGGAATTTGCAATGCACCGTTTTCCATCCCAGTATAAAAGAACAGCTACCAGACCTCTGGTGAGACCAGGAAAATGCGGCTGCTGGTGCTCTCCTAGAAAAGGGAATTGAGAAATAATTCAGTAAATACACACATGTGTTTAGGATAAGACAAAAATGACTATACCAGTGTTCAGTTCAAGGAAATCACAGAACCTCGGGGCTCAAGGGGCCATAAAGGTCCTCTACTTCAAACACCCATCTACTGTTTTCCTCCTTCCACAACTTCTACAAGAGGCCATCCAACCTACGCCAGGAAGGACACGGGCAGTAACATGGAATTCGCCATTTCCCAAAGGCTCAATCCCACCTTCATCTCTGATTTCTACATGCTATGGAAAATCTCTCAGTCTCACTGCTGTCCACTGCATCTAATGTATTACCCTCTTCCACATGAAATCTTAACAATATTTGGACGTTTCTTTCCCTCAAGTTTTCTCTGAAAATTAAAGAAACTTTTCCTATGTTTCCAGCTCCCTCACCGTTTTAACTGCTCTCTTTTGAGTCATTTCCATTTTGTCTTTTTCAGTTTCAGTGTCATTTCCTAAGGCTATCTTTTCCCTGCCATAGCACAATCAGTCCACTCTCTTCGGTCCCGAAATTTGTCTCACTGCCTCACACTTCTGTGCAGGCCATTTCTTGTGCCTGGATGCCCTTCGTCCTCCTGCGTGCACACCTACTTCACATGTGCCTACTCATATTTCAACACCTACCTTAGGCCTCGTGATCTTTGCGAAGACTTCTCTGTACACCTTGAGATCAATTCAGTTTAATCCCTTTGCCTTTGGGCCATCACTCAATCTTGCGTAAACTGGCATTAATACACCTGTGTCATAATTATTTGTTCCCATGTCTTTCCCAGTTACTAAACTATGAGCTCCTTTACATTACTTAAGTTTTATTCATGCTTCTCTCCCTGAAACCTTAACACAGTGGCTGGCCCCTGGTAAACATAAAATAAATGTTTGTCAAATCAAAGTTCTGAGTTAAACTAAAAACTCCAGTTAACATTACCATCACAGAATGGGGAAACTGCCTCCCTCATTCTTAATATCATACTTCTTTTAAAGCAGCTTTCGGTCAAAAAGGATTTTGAACCCATGTGACATCTTTAAATACATAAGACTTTCTTTCAATTAAAACGCCCACATGATGGACCTTGAGGGTGTCATGCTAAGTGAAATAAGTCAGGCATAAGAGGACAGATACCATGTTTTCACTCATAGCTCTAACAGGAGAAACTTAGCACAGGACCATGGGGAGTGGGGGAAAAGAGTGAGGGAGAGGGAGGGAAGCAGATCAAGAGAGACTCTTGAATACTGAAAACAAATGAAGGGGAAGGGGAGAAGGGGAGTGACAGACAAGGAGAAGGGCACTTGTGGGGAAGAGCACTGGTGTTATATGGAAACCAACAACAATAAACTGTAATTTAAAAAAACAAATAAAAATAAAATGCCTACATGGCTTCTTCACAAGGCTCCTCTGTTATAATGAAAATGAATTGCTTACTTTACGGAAATTTCAACTTTTTCTCTTTATATCAACTAGAGAAATAATTTCAATTTTTTTCTGGATTATGTAACTCTTCTGCTTAAAGCCCCTGTCAGCAAATTCCCATTGCAATTAGGATAAATTCCAAATAATTTTCCTTGCCTCCAAGACTGCATGTGATCCGATTCCCGCTCTCTCCTTACCCTCCCTCACCCTCCCTGTCTTTATGAGGCTCTTGCATTTTTTTATCCATGGTCTTTTTATTCTGTAGTGGGCCTGTGGCCTCACCTCAAGCACTTGCTATTTGTCTGTCTGAGTCACCAACTCTAATACCCTGTCATCATGCAGGTCTCAGGTCAAACGTCCTGGAGAAGCCTTCTCTAAGTACCCTAGTTAGAGCTGCCCTCTAGCAGACCCCAGCTCTCTATAACCCATTGTCTTGTTTTATTTTCTTCCTAGTCGTATGATTTAAATTCTTATTTTTAACCCATTCGTTTTCCGAACCACCCCACTCAAAAAGAAACTCCAAAAATCAGTGACCTTCCTTTCTTACTCATTATAGGACAATAAATTCCTTGTGCTAGAAAATTTGAGATGCAGCCAATGACTCTTTGCTAGTAAATTACCATGTAAAAGCCTATCTTAAAACAGTTAAATTACCTTTAACAACTCCCAATCACTAAAGCCTTCCCATTAGTCAAAGATAAACAAAAGGAGATGTTTTGAATATGGTTTTTCAAATATACTACATCTTTACAAACTATTTTGGAACCTAAATGATACGACACTTTAAATCCTGAGTGAACGACTTTTATAATTCTATCCTCCCTTACCACAGGTTCAGTGATGTGTCAACCTACCAGCGAGGAGAAGCTCAACAGCTGCCAATTCTCCAATATCAAAAAGGTCACTAAGGATAAAGGCCTCTTTAATGAGCTGTTCAGGAAGAAGGCGGGTCCCCTGTTGACCCTGGATGGCAACTCCCTCTGTACTGGCTTTCTGAACCTTCTCATGTTGTTGGACATTTTTTGGCTACAATGGTAAAAATAAATAAAATCAGGTGATGAAATAGGATCCTGGAGACAAGGTCTTAAATTATTACCTAGAGAAGTTAATCCACGATAAGGTAGGCCGGAGCCATGACAAAAGAAGTACTGTTTATCAGACAATCTACAATTAGACTTTTATGAGGTAACGCTTCCTATTCGTTTCAAATCCTTCTATTACTACCTTCTCAATAATTGCCCCTGCTAAACTCTGAAATACAACATTTCGAGAAAGAACACAAATAGTATACTATTTTTCAAGTCTATAAGAAACTTTTCCAGCTATATATTTAATAAATAAAAACAATAAGGCCTGCAAGTGGGAAATAACAAATGTATACAGGAGTTGTTGAATCAATTAGTAGGGCTAGTGATAGTTTATTAATATATTATGTAAAATGTAGTCTTATTCCCAAAAAGCCTTACTTGGTTCAAATAGTTAACAAATAACATATAGTATAGAATTACTTGATGGATCATAAAATCTTAGAAATTTATATCCTGAAAAAGGCCACATAGGCCATTTAATCCAACTCCTCTATTACCAGATGGAAAAGCTGATGCCCAGATAAATCAGGTGACTTCCCTGTCCTACAACTCTAGTGGCAGAGCCAAGATTGGAGCTCAGCTCAACCGGCTCCCAGACTAGAGCTCTTTCTACTAAAGACGACCAAAAAAAGCTAAAAATCAAAAAACCATTTCTGGAAAGACAAACGGTTCTTGTTAGTCTATAAAAGAAAATTCTCAAACAGCAAGGAAAGGAATTTCCAAATAAGAATTCCCTACACTGAAGTATTCTCTTCCTGGTTGAAAGGGATTTCAAGATACAGTGACTAATGACACACAGGAATTAATTAGTTCAGCTAACACAAACTTCCATATCATTATGAAGAATTAAAATGTTCAAAGTGTACCTGGAAATAAACAAAACAATTAATCTTACTGGGCTTAGATATATTAACTAGAGGTCAGAGATTCCAAGGATGCTCATATTTCTGGAATATACTAAACTTTATTATAAATTTCATCCAAATATTACAAAGATATCTACTGGCTAGAGACAAATACATATTAACTTCTAGGGAGAACAAAAAGAAGATAGTAACTGCTCCTAGGAAAAATTACAGTTTTAGAGAAAACTTGAATCAGTGGACCAGGACAAGTAAAAGAGCACATCCAAGAAGCAGAAAAGAAAATTTCCTACTGGGTTTCTGAACAGTGAGATGAAATCAGGTTTGTGTTTCTTCAATATCATGTCAAGGAGGTGGACAGCTTCGGGTTGTCTTCTCCAAAGAGCGTTTCCCACTGTTTGCCAAATATCTTTGTAAGGACCCCACAGACTAGCAGCTTCAAGAAAAAAAAAAAATAAAACCAGCATCAAATAAGACATACATGTGGAAAATAATGTAAGGTTGCTGTCTACATATTGCAGTCACATTCGTCATGGCTACTTTTAAATATACAGTTACATGTTTAAACCAGACATTAATATAAAAGTACACATATCAGATTTCTCATGCAACAATACAAGCATCATTTTATCTAGCTTAATATAACATTAAGTAAATCCCAACTTTAAACTGGAATATCTGCTATGGTTTTGCCATTTTATTAGCTGTACGACACGGAGCAAGGAAATAACCTTGCTAGATGATACCTACGTCAGAGGGGTGAAGGGATTAAGTGAGATAAACGAGGTAAAATACACATTACAGTGACTTGCATATCACAGGCACTCAATAAATACAAGCCCCTATCATCCAAATAAAAGCAGGAATAGGGACAAAAGATCAGATTTTGTAAAACTTAGCAGCTAAAAAAAAAAGCACTTTATTTTGGCTGGGACACTAGCTATTAAAAAACAACATAAAATATGGAACACTTTAGTAAATGTATATAAATTATAAATAATACTGAACTTCTGCTATGTGCTACTGAGAATGGTTCTAAGCTCTTTACACATATTATTTTACTTCAGAAGACTATGAGGTCAGCACTGTCTTCTTCCATTCTATAGATGTGGAAATCAAGCCAGTGAGGTCAAGAAACTCACCCAGGGCCACACTGGATACGTGAGTTGTGAATCCAGGCAGTTTATCATCAGAATGTACCTTAACCACTATGCTGTATTACCTCCATGTATAACACTTGGAAATGAAAATGTGTGAAATAAATATAGGTATTTATCAAACAACTGGTAAGAGAAATTAAGATCACAGCTAGACAGCTAGACATACCTAGGTAAATTCATCTAAATCAGCCAATTTTCCTTATCTAAAAATGTTTCAGTCCATAAATAAACAATAAAATATTATAGGTGACAGGAGAAACAACCTGATCCTTAAAAACTCACAATCAAATTCTGGAGACAAAGCATACGTAAGTGAAAAATCTCAATAACAATAATACAAAAAAGAAATATCATTGTTGCCACACACAAAAAAAAGAATTTCAAAAGATCAAAACGATGGTCAAGAACTTCTAAGGGATGGCTGCACTTGTGCAGCAATGTGGAGAAAATGTGGGTAACAAAGAACAGCCCAGGGAAAGTGGAAGATAAGACTCAAAGGCAGGTGCAAAAGTGTAAAAGAGAATTCAAAGAGCCATAGTGAGATTAAAGAGTGGCGGCTTTCAAACTTTTTTAACTAGAACCTGTGGTAGGAAATACTACGTATCTCAATTCAGTACCTACGTAAAACTGAAAAGTTGCACATAAAATACTAATATCCGTTCATTATATCCAACAAATATCCATGCAATCAGACATTTTGTGTCCCATTATTTTATTCACAAAATAAATTCATGAAATATATTTTGGATCCATGTTCGAATAACATTCCCTGAACACCCAAGTGTCTGTTTGCAAACAAGCAGATATGGTGTCCCTATGTGTTTACAAAGACTGAAAGGGAAACTAGTCAAAACCAGTCACTCCAGAAACATGGAACATTATTAATATATAGTCTAAACTGTAAAGGGTGGTCTGTGAACAGGCTTAACTTCTCTGTGAGAAAGCAAAACTCCCAACAAACCTACCAGGGCAGTAAGATGGCATGATCATGCACCCTAATTAAATGTGTTAAATGTTCACTATGAGCATGTTGTAGGAAAAAGACGATGCACTGGCAGAATTTTTTAAAGGGGGGAAAAGTGCAGGTGAGGACAGACTAGTCAAACCAGATCATTCATTCACTCAACAAGTATTTGCTGAGGACTTCCTAGGTGCCAGGGCCTAGAGACCAAGTAAGAGAGACGGTATGCCAGTCCTCACGGAACTCAGAGATTGACACAGAGGAAGACATTAAACACAGAATTCAAAATATAATGATCAACCTATAATAAAGATGACGGAGAAGTGCTGGGAGAACATATGAAAAGAAGAACCTAAACTAACCTAATCTGAAGGGGAGGGCAGGAAGCCACAGGTCCTTGGTGTGGGGATGTGGGGGATGGAAATCAGCAGGTCTAGATCTTAGAAAGAGCACTCAGTCCACTCCCTGCTTTGCTTCCGTTCTTGCCAATTTTCTGACCAAAAAATACAGCTTGTCACATAAATTTCTAGAGTAAAATATGTGCTGATCAACCAACATGAGAACCCATGCAGATACAAGATCAAAAAATTGAAATACTAGTTTACGTATCTGTCTTTTCTGAGTCTGATTAGAAAAAAATCAATTACTATAATCCAATCAATTCGGGATACACTAACAAATAAGAGCTCAGGCCTGTCAAAACGAGAACCTAACCCCTAAATACTATAGACCAGTTTTGTTTCGTTTTTTTTTAAACTCAAACTGACTTTAATAAGAATGAACTTTTTAAAACCTATGTCTCTGGCAAAGAACAATGCAGGGGTCAGGATCCAGGCACAGTTCAGCCGCTCCCTGTAGCCTCCATGCAGGCCCCGCTGACTGCACCAACTCAGAGCAAGCACCCCACTTCATAGACCTGGTCCAGCCACTGTCCATTCCTTTCAGGAGACTGATTTAGGGAGACTGGCCTCTCCCAAATCCCATCCCTCACCCCTGCCATCTGTCCCACTTCCAGGACTTCTGGAGATTGACCGTCCTCCCCTTGACTCCTGGGGCCCTGGGCTGGCTCACACAGGACCTTCCGGCCCTCTGGTTCCTGCAGGGTCTAACAGGTGTATTTGATCCCCAGTGCCACCTCCCCGTGGTCCCCCCACAGCATTCCCACACCATCCCTCTCATGGGAGCTCTCTGCCTTGGCCCTGGTCCCACCAGCCCCTGTCCTGGACAGTCCACAGTCCCAGCGCCACCACTCTTCCAGACCTGGCTGTCCAGCTGTGGCCTCTGCCGCCACCACCGCCAGCACCACCACCAGCTGCAAGACCGCTGGGTGGGTAAGCCACTAATAAGGTGGTGCAACTGAAAGTAGGATGAGGGCAGCCTGTTAAAAGAAAAGAACCAGAACTGACACAGGGTACAAAAGAAAGGCATCAAGCAGTGCCCAGCTAGCTCAGTCAGTTGAGTGTCTGACTCTTGATCTCAGAGTTGTGAGTTTGAGTCTGGTGTTAGGTACAGAAATATTTAAAAGTAAAATCTTAAAAAAAAAAAAAAAAGGTATCAAAAATGACTCCTAGGCCAACTTAAAATCTGCCTTACCGCAGGTATTTAAAAATTCTGACGGGATGCCTGGGTGGCTCAGTGGGTTAAACATCTAACTCTTGACTTCAGCTCAATTCATGATCTCATGGTTTGTGAGTTTGGGCCCCACGTGGGGCTCCACACTGACAGCACAGAGCCTACTTGGGATTGTCTCTCTTGATGGCTCTCTCTCTGCCCTTCCCTCCATCTCCCTCTCTCAAAATAAATAAATTTTTAAAAAATCGGGGTGCCTGGGTGGCTCAGTCAGTTAAGCATCAGACTTAGGCTCAGGTCATGATCTCATAGTCGTGAGTTCTGGCCCTACCTCGGGCTCCGTGCTGACAGCACAGAACCTGGAGCCTGATTTGGATCTGTGTCTCCCTTGGTCTCTACCCCTCCCTCACTTGTGCACACAGTGTGCCCTCTCTCTCTCTCTCTCTCTCAAAAATAAACAGTAAAAAAATAAAATAATAAAAATCCTGACAAAAGTAAATTCTCTTTTCTAAAAGTTAACACATAATATACAACAGAACCTCTGAAAACCAATAAATTTCTTTATATTAAGCATACTCAGCATTATAAGCTGACTGAGTTCTAGACAAAAATCCCCCCACCCCCTTTTAGGAGACGAACAAGAATCCAGTAACTGGTCAAAAATCTACCAAAAGCTTCATGTCTATTGGCATCCTTAGTCTATCATTAACATCAATACATCACAGAAGGTAAGTGCAACAAAGAGTTTTCACTGATTTGTCTTTGGTTAGCAAATGTTCATAAATATCTTTCTGTGATTACAAATGAAAAGAGGCTATAAATTCTTCCAAATAACTACTTATGTAGCAAGTAAATCACATTCATATCAGTAAATCACATTTATTCACTCATTTATCATGTACTAGGTACTGGTGAGCTTACAGTATAGGGACCAAATACAGGAATCATGTAGCCAGACACAAAGCAATGTCCAAAGCAGCCAAGAGCGATGAAGGAGAGGTAGCCGGGCCAAGAGACGACAGAATTGAGGAATCTGACCTAGTCAAGGAGGTCAGGGAAGGGAAGGATTCCTTGAGCAAGTGATGATTAGCATAAAGTCTGAAGGATCAAGAATGGAGTTGGGGCGCCTGGGTGGCTCAGTCAGTTAAGCGTCCGACTTCGGCTCAGGCCAGATCTCACGTTCGTGGGTTCGAGCCCCGCGTCAGGCTCTGTGCTGACAGCTAGCTCAGAGCCTGGAGCCTGCTTCCGGTTCTGTGTCTCCTTCTCTCTCTGCCCCTCCCCCTCTCATGCCCTATCTCTCTCTGTATCAAAAATAAATAAAACATTTAAAAAAAAAAAAAGAATGGGGTTAACTGAGGGGTAGGAGGTGAAGACATTCATTCCAGGAAGAGACAGCACATGGTCTCCCATGCTAAAAGGGAACACTGCTGTCCCAAAGCACTGAACGAGCCAAGCCCTAAGTATAGAAAACAAGGCTTTGGTAAGGGAGGCAACCGGCACCATGAGCAGAGCTCATTAGCCTATGTTAAAGATGTTGGTCTTCCCCAAAAAGATCAAACAAGATAAAGACTTTAAATGTCTGTGGTACTTAGTGACATAGAAAAGCATATTCACCTTATTGCGAGCTGTTTAGGAGTATGGGAAGGGACTAGAGTGAGTAGAGGAAGGGGTATGGAAATGGAACCAGTGAATACTGACCAGTATTTTGAAAGGTCTGACTGTCAAGAGGAGCAAGAGGACAGTAGCTGGAATGAGGCATGAGATCAAGATCAAAAGGGGCTAGCCAATGACTGACAGGACCCTGAGGGGGTAAAGAAAAGAGATCAAAAGGGAAGGTAAATGGAAAGAAAAGGGGTGAGAGAGGTGAATAGATGAGAGAAGGGGTAATAGGGAGAAGGGCATAAAAGGTGGGATTTAACTTAGTTACAGGGAAACTGGTTAAAGAGGGTATAGATATAGCTAGGTTTCTAGGTTTGAGCATGAGAGAGAGTTCATGCCTCCTGGCTTCTATTTTGTCTGTGACTAGGGGGCTAAGGGGTCCGATGGAAGTGATAGATTTCGAGTATGGAAAAGGTCTGAAAGAGTCACTGCTGTGAACAGGACAGGGGGGAGCAGACTGCCACAGAAGGCCTGCCCACCAGGGTTAACAGCAGCTCACTGACAACAAGCCTGGATGTCTACTCAGCCGGGACCGTGCAGGTCACAGTCTCCGTAAGCCGGACAGCTGCGACTCAGACACAGGTCTTAGGCTCTACAACCTCTATTTTCCCTGTCTGAACCATAAGATGTATGATGTGTGTGTGATAAAAAACCCCTACTCCAGAATCTTCGGTCTTAAACGTCTCTAAGTGTACAGTTCAGTACTATTACGTGCATGCATTCACATTGTTATACGACAGACGTCCGAAACTTTTTCATCCTGCAGGACTGAAACTCTCTGCCCGTTTACCAACTTCCATTTCCTCCTTCCCTCAGGTAACCAACAGTCTTTGTTTCTGGGAGTTTGACTACTTTAGATACCAAATATAAATGGGATCATACAATATTGATCTTTTTGTGACTGGCTTACTTCACTGGATAGAATGTCCTCAAGGTTTACCCATGTTGTAGAATGTGAAAGGATTTCCTTCTCAAGGCCAAATAATAATATCCCATTCCATGCATGTACTACATTTTGTCTATCCCTCCCATCCATCTACGGCTGTTTCCCTAAGATGTTTAATTAACCATATATATATATATATATATATATATATATATATATATATATATATATATATGTGTGTGTGTGTGTGTGTGTGTGTGTATACGTGTGTATATATATGTATGTGTATATATGTGTGTATACACACACACACACACACATATATATTTTTTCTCCTGACTTTTGGCTGTGAAAAATGTCTCCTTTCTATGATGTCAATTACACACTGCTGTCACAACGCCTTACTATACAATATATACTCTGTGCAGTTGTTGGTTAACTCCTTTTTCTCCTCCCTTCAACGATTTATGTTTAATGGTAGTAACTTGGGATATGGACTAAAGAAGGGCTATAATCACACATACAACATGCAAACTTTGCTTTTATGATACATGTCGGTAAGAGATTGGAACAGCAATATTAAGAAGAGGACTTCAGGACACTTAGGCCTCCAAGGACAGAGGGGAAACTTGAATCCTGTCATGGAATCAGTTTGATTCAGACCTGTATCCTTTCACTAACACTAACTAGGCACTCAGCCAAGTCTTGTAAATGAAACAACATACTTCACCAGTGAATCCTAACCACAACCCTCATATTTGTCTGTTTGCTTCTCAGCAACTGAAATTTTTTTCATCAAAATAGTCTGCTCCAGGGGCGCCTGGATGGCCTAGTCGGTTGAGCATCTGGTTTCAGCTCAGGTCATGATCTTGCAGTTGTGGGTTTGAGCCCTGCGTCAGGCTCTGTGCTGATCCCTAGCTCAGAGCCTGGAGCCTGTCTTTGGATACTGTGTCTCCCTCTCTCTCTGACTCTCCCCTGCTCACGCTGTCTCTCTTTCTCTCTCAAAAATAAATAAAACATTAAAAAAAAAAAAGAGGACTTCATTACCAGCACATGTGCATATATATATATATATATATATATATATATATGAACTTGATGTAATAAAACAAATTAGGTTGTGCTTAAGTAGTTTAAGTACATAAGACTGCCTTACCATCATTTGTTATATAGCCTTGGGGAAATTACTTAAACACCCTAAGCCTTTATTTCCCAGTCTGTATTCAATAGCAGCTACCCTACAGGTGTACAAGAAGGATTAAGTGAAACAATGCAAATAGGACACACAGTATGGTCCCTGGGGCATACCAGGTGCTCAACAAACACAATCCTTCATCATTATAAAATAATTTATGACCGTGTTTCTGAAATGGTTTGATTTGAAAAATTCAAATTTAGACAACTTTACAAGGATATCAGTCCTGTGGAAAGAACAACCAGCACCCCCCCACACACACCAAAAAAAGACTGCATAGACAGGGGGGAATAAGCGCCCAGTAAGTATCACTCTTGAGATTCTCTACTAGCATTTGCCACACAGGTATGCTGTTAATGAAACCTAATAAGCTAACTGCACCTCATTCTGGGCAAAAAATTCTCCGTTTTCAGAACCGCTCTGCCCGGTGTAGGACTTTTGGCATCCTTGCCCCGCCCATCAGGCGCCAGGAATTGTGACGATCAAAATGCACCCAACTCTTTCAAAAAGCCTCTGGAGGCGGTACCGTCCAAAGCTGAGAATCACCAAATCTTCCAGAACTCCTTTCACTACCTTCTTGAGTCTATACCGCCCAGAAGATCTACTGCTCCCAAAGCAGAGGGCTATACAGGGACGCGCGCGTCACGTGCGCAGAGCTGGGAGTCAGCTGCTGAGTCCGTGGCATCCCCCGGTCCAGCCACCTTCAGGAATGCAGACTTCATAATCCAAGATCCTCCCTGCCTATGGGACTGCTCAGCACCCCCGAGGGGCTCGCTGCCTACTCTGAGGTGCGAGTTTTCAGCCTGCGCTCGTGACTGGTAATTGCCTCGGGTCCTCTGGCCTCGCCGCCGGAGACTTGTGTTATCTCGGCGAAATCCGGGCCACACACACAAATTGGAGTGGGGAGCTGACGGAACAAGGCTCAGTCCCGGGCTGCAAGAGACTGAACGCCGGGTTCCAGGGAACTAAGCCTCCTTGCCTCCACCCTAAAAACCCCAACTCCAGGGCTGGAGCCGCAGCGACGAAGCGCGCCATTCAAACTGGGGAGGGGTGGGACTCGAGGACCAGAGCGAGGGAAGAGCGAACACCATACCCAAGTGGAGGCTTGGACTGCGAGGAACCTCATAGTCCGGGTCTCGCCCTGAAGAACCCAACATTACCCTGCCCCACAGCTTCCCTTCTGCCCCGGGTGCCCTTACCCGAATTTACCGCCAACAGCGCCGCCATCTTGGAGGCCACTAACGGGGCCCTCCTGCCGCACGGAAGACCCAGAGAGGGGTGAGGCTGCCCTAAGCGATGCCTGAACAGAGAGGTACCACGCTGTCTCGGAATGGCACGGTCGACAGACTCAGGCGGACAAAGACTTAAAAATGTGGTGTAGGTCACAGGCGTCAATTTTCGCCGCGATATTCTCATTCAAATTAGGCAAGGGCAACCGGTCCCGATACGCGAAGTCCTTGCATAACGTATCGTGCAGTGCATGCTGGGACTAGTAGTTTCTTTTTTATGATAAATGAAGTTTGAGCTCAACAGAAAGGCGAATTATTGAAATTAAGGCTGTTTATGATATTATAAAAGCTGTAAATCCAAGTCATTATCTCTATGTCAAGTGAAATATTCCTTGCATCTCTCTTACTTTGATGAGTGGAATGGGGTGCGAGCCATCTAAATCTCAAAAAGCCATTTATTTGATCAGTTACAAACTAGGTTTTCATTACATTTCAATATGCCAAGTGTACTGAGTCAACATAGTTGCATAAATTGAAATAAATCAAAGTGAAACAAATGACATTTGTATACAAAACTAGAATAATGAATGCCTCCCTTCAATCGTATGGCCAATTCCTCTACTCCACCCCTAACACAAGAGATTATTTTTGAAGAAATTTCCAGAAATATGATCTCATAAATACCAAATAGTTTTCTACCTAAGCACCCCCAAATAGCTGGATCTTTTTGTTACTAAATTTTAGTTTGCTAATTTTCAAATTAAAATATAGAGCCAATTACCATTTACTATCATATGCCAGATGTTTATTACAAATTTGATGTCATTGGACAAGGTTAACAATTACTATGTCATCTCATTTAATCCCCCAAACAATCCTGTTTCGGAAAATGATGTAATTATAGCTGCTTAACTCAGAGATATTCCACATGCTTCACAATTTCAGTTTATCAACTCCTCCAGCATTCCACTGAGGCTGGGAGGAAATATGACTTTATACTTCTTTTTCACTGTTAGAAATCAGAATTACATAATTTAGACACAATCACAGCAGACATATTCATTCTTTGGAACAAATAGTATTCAGTGACACAATGTACATTAGGTGGAACACAAAAGTCACTGATGAGTGATTTGAATGTCATTGTTTATATATAGACACAAATGCCAGACTACCAAGAAAGTGGTTTTAAGGAGTGAAGGGGAAGAGAGAATGAAAAGGCAAAGTGATATTTCCTTAAGTTTAGCGTGAAAGTGAGAAAGATATTGAGCAGAAACTTGGCAGAGAGTAGCATTTAAAGATTTTCTGTCTCAGCACAACTATTACAAACCCCCCTCCTCCCTGCACCCACACACTTCCCTCTAAGTAGATCATTTTGCTTTCGATGAAGGAACACTTCAACTTGCCACAACTCCTCCCACCCACCATCACACTTACAAAGATTCGTTCACAAGTTCCTCAATCCATAGCATTGGGATATTGCCATCCTAACTCCCCCAAAACTGCTCTCAGTGTGGTCACTGATGATCAATTAACTCCACAGGCACTCTTCTGAATTTCTTAGAAATTCTTTTTTTAATGTTTTTATAAAAAAAGTTTTAATGTTTATTTTTATTTTTGAGAGAGAGACAGAGCACTAGCGGGGGAGGGGCAAAGAGAGAAGGAGACACAGAATCTGATGCAGGTTCCAGGCTCTGAGCGGTCAGCACAGAGGCCGATGAGCTGTGAGATCATGACCTGAGCTGAAGTTGGCTGCTTAACCGATTGAGCCACCCAGGTGCCCCATGATTTTCTTAGAAATTCTTTTCTCCCTTGACTTGTGGGGTACCACTTCTGCTAGTTTTCATCCTCTTTCTAGTTCTTTTTAAGTTTCCTATGTGGACTTCTCTTCCTCTTCTCACCCATTAAATGTAGGTCTTTCATCCCCAAGCTTCTGTTTCCTCATTCTACATGCTTTCTCCGGGAAATTCTATGGCTTTCTACTGCCACCTGTTCGCTGCTGAATTCTGTATTTGAATCTCTAGTTCAGTCCCCTCTCCTGGGCCTCAGATTGTATTTGAAGCAAGTCTCCTCTACATGTCTATTGATTGTCACACAGCCATCTTAGAATCAATTAATCCAAAACTCAAATTAGCACTTCCCTCTGAAAATTCTGCAACCTGTATTCACTTGATGGCCAAAGTCAGAAATCTATATGATTCCTTCAGTGGCCAAATCCTACTCATTCTCTTAGGTATTTCTGGAACCCTTTTTCTTTGCTCTGCTCCCTATTGCCATTGTTCCATTCAGGTCAAGCTCCTTATACTTGTATTTTGCAATAGCCCTCTCACAGGTCTTCCTGATTTCCATCTCATCCTCCTCTCCTGGACCCCAGAGTGATTTTCAAAATGTACAAATCAGATTACATACTTGGTCAAATCAAAATTCATCAATGACCGATTACTTAAGAGTAATATTTGAAAACTTCTGATGGCTTCTTTTAATACCTTAAAGACTCCATGACCAATGTGGGGCTCGAACCCATGACCCTGAGATCAAGAGTCACATGTTCTACTGACTAAGCCAGCCACGCGCCCCTTGAAAACTTTTTGGCAAGGTACTCATGCCGCCTCCTGATCTGATTCAGCCCCTTCTTCAGCCTCCTCATATTCACTCTTCCTCAAGTTCTCTTTTCGCTGATCATTCTGAACTATTTTCTATTCCCCAAGAGAATATGCTTTCCTGTACCATGTAGGAATGTCTTTGCACTTGCTGTTCTGTATGTTTGAAATGCCCTTCCTTCCCTATCCTGTTGACCACCCACTAAATTAACTTCCTAAATATAACCTGTCTTCCAGTTCTGAGGGCCTGTGTTCATTCTGCTTCCCTGTGCTACCTGTGATTCCACCAGCGAATCTAGGGGCTTCTTTCCTTACATCCCTACACCCCTACTGCACTCTTAACCACTCCTATTATAGTACTATGAGCTATGATGATTGTCTCTCTTCTAAAACTGCTGGCTTCTTGTGGTAGATTGTTATTAAAAGGCCAATGAATCACATATCCTTGAATTCAAGCTAGTGTGTAATCCTCTGCCAGATTGAATCTGGGTGGGCCTTATGAGTTGCTTCAGCCAAAAAAAAAAAAAATGCAGTGGAAGTGATGTTGGGCAAGTTCCAAAGATTTAAGAGGTGTTGCTGCTTCAACTTTTCCTCTTTTGGTGCCCTGAACATCATGTAAGGATGCTTAGAATGTGCCTGGCACAGGGGTGCCTGGGTACCTTAATGGGTTGAGTGTCTGACTCTTGATTTCAGAGCTGGCTCTGAAAGGTCAAGTAGGGTGAGAGAAGCTCAGACAGACAGAAGAAGCTAGAAAAAGAGACACAGATGGGAAAGAGAGATAGGGGGAAGACCTGGGGGAGTAGGGAAGCAGTGACAGAAAGAAAATGAATTATGAACTCATTCATTCAAAACATGAGCTTTGGGGGGCACCTGGGTGGCTCAATCGATTTAAAGAAATGCATCTGACTCTTGATTTTGGCTCAGGTCATGATCCCAGGTTGAGCCCTGCGTTGTGCTCTGCACTGATTGTGGAACCTGCTTGGGATTCTCTCTCTTTCTGTTTCTCTCTCTCTCTCTCTCTCTCTCTCTCTCTCGCTCTCTCTCTCTCTCTCTCTCGCTCTCTCTCTCTCTCTCTCTCTCTCCTTCTGCCCCTGTCCCCTGCTTATGTGCTCTCTCTCAAATTAAAAAAAATTACGGGGCACCTGGGTGACTCAGTTGGTTAAACAACTTGGTTTGGGCTCAGGTCATGATTTCAGTTTCATGAATTTGAGCCCCTCATCAAACTGTGCTGGCAGTGAGGAGTTTGTTTGGGATTCGCACTCTCTCTCTCTCTCTCTCTCTCTCTCTCTCTCTCTCTCTGCCCTTCCCCCACTCATGCTGTTTCTGTCTCTCTCAAAATAAACTTTAAAAGTAGTAAAATAAAATTAAAATTGTAAAATAAAAATACACTATTTCTAAGGCAAAATAAGTGCTAACTGGAGGCACAGCAAATTACTAAAAACTAACTTAACCAAAAGTGCACTGCAGGGGCGCCTGGCTGGCAATTAGTAGAACATGCAACTCTTGATCTCACTTAAGCTCTGAGTTTGAGTCCCACGTTGGGTGTGTAGATTACTTAAAAAAAAATCTTTAAAGAAATGCACTGCAAAAGTGGAGGCATGCAGCCATTAAACAATGTGGGGTTTGGGGGTTTAGAGGTAAGAACTGTGTCCCAGTTAAAAAAAATTAATGTTTATTTTTGAGAGGAGGGGAGGGGCAGAAAGAGGGAGACAGAGGATCAGAAGCAGGCTCCATAAGGATAGCAGAGAACCTGAATTGGCACTTGAACTCATGAACCATGAGATCATGACCTGACCAAACTCGGTTGCTTAACTGACTGAGCCACCCAGGTGCCCCTGTGCCCCTGTTAAATTGATCCCTTATTTGTAACCTCCCTCATGGCCCCAACTAGTTGAGTTTTAAATGTATACAGAAAGTGCTTTGGGATCTTAAAATAAGGACAGTTATTTCTTATTTGGAGTCTGGAAAATAAAAATTAGGTAAAATTACATGAAGGAGGTAGCACTTGATAGGATTTCATATGATCTTGAAACTGTATGGGGGTGGGGAATGGGGTATAGATCAGTGGAAAAGTGGCAAAGAGGGAGCCTGGGTGGCTCAGTTGGTTAAGCGTCCGGCTTCGGCTCAGGTCATGATCTCACGTTCATGGGTTCGAGCCCCACGTCAGACTCTGTGCTGACCGCTCAGAGCCTGGAGCCTGATTCAGATTCTGTGTCTCCCTTTCTCTCTGACCCTCCCCTGCTCACACTGTCTCTCTCTGTCTCTCAAAAATAAATTAAAAAAACATTTAAAAAATTAAAAAAAAAAGAAAGAAAAGTGGCAAAGTCCAAGGTTTAGTATTTACTGGGCTGCAGCGACTTCTCTGGACAAGGCTTAGAAATTCAGATGAGTTTCAAGCTCCATGATTTTCCAGATCTTTCCCAGTGGAGGACCCCACATATGACAGACTCCTCACTATGTGCTGACCCCAGTCAGTGGCCAGTTACGGTTTGCAGTTGAAAAACTATTGGTCTTGGAGCACTGGTGGTCTCTGGTGGAATAGGAAACACATTTGCCCTAGATTTCTCCCTAGAGAATTTTTATCTCACATCTACTCAGACTCTTCTTCAGTGACTACTGCAGCTACTCAGACATACATTCTCAGCCCCTCGAGCTCCCCATGACCCTCTACCCAACCCTTTTCTTCATGGGGCATTCCCTCTGGCTGCTGTATCACACCTTGCTCCTCTGAATCTTCCTCGGCACTCTCTTCACTAGCCCCTTCCTCTGGTTTGTCCTCTCAGAAAATCACCTTCACCCCACCCCGCTCTTACCTGAGACTAGATTAAATGCCCTCCTGTGTTCTTCTAGAATGTATTAGAAATTTGCCCCAACTTCATCTGGCTGTCCTTCTGGAACAAGAAGAGTAGAGGTACTCAATAAGTACCCAATAAACATTTGCTGGATGGCTGCAGGTGAGGAAATGTCAAGCCACTGTCTCCTAACCATTACCAGACTATATGATGGGCTCCTTGGAGAAGCTTCATGAACTACCATGTCTCTTGGAAGCCCCTGAAAACTCTAGGATAAGAAAGCCAGGGGCGCCTGGGAGGCTCAGTCAGTTGAGCATCTGACTTCAGCTCAGGTCATGATCACGGTTTGTGGGTTCAAGCCCCGTGTCGGGCTCTGTGCTGACAGCTCAGAGCTTGGAGCCTGCTTCGGATTCGGTGTCTCCCTCTCTTTCTCTGCCCCTCCCCCGATCTCTCTCTCTCTCTCTCTCTCTCTCTCTCTCTCTCTCTCTCTCTCTCTCTCTC